>NC_056627.2:229775818-230043648 GCF_002870075.4 Lactuca sativa | reverse complement strand
TGGTACACTGCTTTTGACATTTTACTCTGATTTACTAATATTTGATATAATTGTTTCATTTGAGATGTTTAGTTGATATTCAAATACTACTTTTATTTATTTAAAAATATGAAATTTTTGGTCCATATTTTTGGAATGTTACAAGTTGGTATCAAAGCCTTGGTTTGAGGGATTCAGTCACACTCTCGGGTGTGACTAAACTCAAACTGAGGATTTGATAAAGTTTTTAAAAGAAAATTATTTGTATTCAAAGGATTTCTAAAAATATAAAGGGTGTGATGCATGCAATCGACTGAGCTCTAGTAAGTTTTCCCAAATTACCCATACATGTTTATGATATGTTTTGAATTGTGAATCACATGCTATATAGGGCTAAGGATCGAGGAGAGATGCCTTTGTATGCTTGTTGTATGAGTTTATAGAATTGCATGCTAGTATTTATTAGTCAGTAATAGGATGGCCTGATTAGGTTAAATTTGATTCTGATTACTTGATGCTCGAATGCTACTTGCTTTGTGCTTTTAGGAGTTTTAACTAGTTTTAACTAACTAGTAAATGAATACACTAAGTCACATATTATGCGAACTAAATAATTTTAGAAGGTTAGGTTTTAACGCTATTGCGCAACTCTTGTTTGAGTCCTAACCGTTGTAGTGTGAGATCTCTCATTCGAAGAATTATCTGATTTTAGTAATATGAAATGGTATTCACGAGCTAGTTAGAGAAGTTAGCAGGAACTTCTTCTACAACTGATTGCGGAGAGTGGTGTGGAGATTTCCTTAGGGAAGCCTGGGATGTGATTAGTGCTGGGAGCGGTATTAGTGGAAGTGACTTGGTGGAGTCAAAGCCATCCTTGAGGAAAGTACGGATAGATGTGGAAGGTAGTATGGTCCTATACTACTGGAAGCAGAGGATTTGTACTCGATTCAAGGAGGGTTGCGATAAGAGCAGTAAACTTGTAGAATTTGTGATCCCTTGTTACATGATTTGTGACAAGTATTCTGATCACTTATATGGTGTATTTTCAGTATAGTGACCTTGCGTGGTAGACCAGCTGGCAGTTCTGGTGTCGGAAATGGATCAGGCAGCTTGACGATCAGATGAGGGACTTCATCTCATCTGAGATTATGCAAGTGTCATTGAGAAGGCTCATGTGATATTCGGTACGGTCAAGGAGGGCATTGGAGATTCTTGATGAGCGATTGAGCACCTTTCACGCTGAGATGGTGGCTTTGGTCAGGATGCGTTCTCTAACCTTCAGGGAGTTTCGGGTGTACGGGGCGCCAAATTATCATGGGGCGAGGAACCAAATTGCGAGCACAATGTGGTTAGCAGATGTTGCTAACCTCTTTCATACCAGTCGTTGTCCTGAGGGGACAAGGTTAGGCTAGCCTCCTACCTTCTAAAGGACAAGACACGGGACTAGTAGGAGGAGGTAGGACACACGGTGGGTGATGATGCGTGATATGGGCATATTTAGTTATAAAATTCATGCATTATCTTAATACTTTATGTTGTTTTTGTCTCATTTAATGAAAAAAATGGTGCTTAATTAGTTTACAATTTCATTTTTCAGCAATAATTACATGCTCGGATGGAAAAGGAAGCAGAACTAGCGATTGGACGCTTGGATCTTGGATTTTGAAGAAAGAAGGATGTTGTTGGACAATTTGACCCCTCGTCAGTGTTTTGGTCATATCTCATGAACTGTAACTCCGATTGACGAGATTCAAAATGTTCTGAAAACTAGACACAATTTCGGACGACTTTCGTGTTTTGAGAAAATGCTGATTCCAAATGGACTCGGCGAGTAGGTCATCAACTCGACGTGTTGGTCAGAAGTTTCGTGACTCTAGACGCGCTGACTTGCCATACACGGGTTTTAAGTGACGGACTCGCCGAGTAGGTCACTGGACTCGCCGAGTAGCCCCTGTTTTGTGAAAATCTATATAAAGGGACTTTCAGATCGATACCCTAGCATATAGATGAACCCTTGGAGGCCAATTGTCGACTAAAGGTGCTGCTGGAGCGTGGGAAGCAAGGGAATCAACCCTACATTCAATTTTAAGGAGAATCAAGTCAAAATCAAGTTTACTCTTACCTAATCTCTTGTTTGAACTATGTTTTTACCAATTAATTTCGTTTTTGTGCTTGTTTCTGTTGTAATCATGAGCTAAAAACTCATAACTTCTGTTTAGGTAGATGAATTTGTGAACATGGATTGATTATTTGATTAGGATTAATTCTAATTGGTGATTATGTTTTATTAAGCTTGTTAAAGAACCTTATGTGTTAACAATAACTATTCTTCTGTTAATAAATCAGTAATTAAGTTGTATGAACATCTCTTAGTTGCTAATTTCATATGATTTACGTGACCACATAGTTGTATGTCTAGGAATAACGAATGTGAAACTAGAATTAACTTGAAGATAGGTAAGTTAATGTGTGAGCTTGTGTGATACACCATCAACAAGAGGTTAATTGAATCACCAATTTGATTAGCTAATTACAAGTCTTTCTAAACCCGAATCAACAAACTAGGAAATTCATTAATTTAGACAACTTGCCATTGCTTGAATTAATATGTTTTCTAAGGATTAGCTATAGCGAATGTGAATCTAATCACTTTAGTCGGTAACCAATGAAGAATTAATCCGATATATTTACCATAAAATCATCCATGGGAACAAATGATTCGAACCTAAACAGAAGGCCTTTTTAATCATTGAATTTAGTTGATCTTTGTTTTCTTAGCTATTAGTTGCTTAGTTTGCGTGTTAGTAAAGTATTTAAGTTTCTAGTCTTGCAAAACTAGAGAAAACTCTTTTTTTACTTGTTTTATTTAGATAATATTAGCATTTATTTTAATTGTTTACCGTTCCCTGTGTTCGATACCCTACTTGCTTGAACTATATTACTAATCGATAGGTACACTGCCTTTCGTGTGTTTATTTTGTGTCTAAGTTAGTAGGATTAAAACTAGTTTGTTTCACACACATCAATGCGCTTAATTTGAGGACCTAGGATGGTTTCTCAACCAGGTTTTGAGTTGATTTCGCACCGATTATTGAGGTGCCACAGCTAGCGCGGGAGTTCCAGGATCTTCATCAGACTACGGAGACAGTGGTTGATATGTGTATATATATATATATATATATATATATATATATATATATATATATCATTTCTTAATATTTTAGTCTTTATTATTATTATTTAGAACTAAAAGGTACTTATAATGGTTAAATTTATGTTTTACAGATATAATTGTTGCTAGAGCGGAAATGAAATAATTGGAGCAGAAATTGGGCTTAGAAGCAAAAAAAAAAAGTTGGTTGAAGGCAGCCCACTACGCCCAGCGTAACATGGATATGCGGACTACGCCCAACGTAGATACCAGTACGCCTAGCGTACTGATCTTGGTGCCCAAGTCCTGATCGCGATTGGTTTCCTTATTCCGCCACGTGTACACCGACTTACGCCCAGCGTACATAAGTCGTTTCCAAGGCTTATAAAAAGTTATTTTCGGCCAAACAGAATGAGGAACTCGATTACCTTTGATCCTTAGTCAACAAGTAACTTATATTTTGTCGTTTTGAGGGTCTAGAAGGCGGTCGGAAGGTTGTTAAGCTTACAAGAGCGAAGATCTAAGGGATTGAAGAGCAGATTCATGTCGGTAATCATGTGGTTTGTTATTGTGACCATGTTGGCATTCCATTGTGATGCCATTATGTGTTTACATTCTAATTTAGGTGTTAACACTTTACTTTGTGTTTATGATTGAATGGATCTTTAAATTTATGGTTTAATTGCTATTTGGGTTGATTATTCTTATTTAATTTGTTTTGTCAAGTTTAATTGAAGATCCATACGTGTTAAAGATTGTTGCTTTGTTTTCTATTGATGAATTATAGATTTTAGATGACCATGTAGTTGTGTTAATTTGAATCATAGTTGTCCAGTAACCATTGGTGATTATGACTAGAGTTTTGACCAAAACCTAGGGTTAGGAAATAAAGTAATGAACTTTAATGTGTATGCATGAGTAGAATGACCATTCGATGCATGATTTAACTCTTAAGACTAATAGGGTTAAATAAGATCAAATTTTGCTTAATACGAACCAAATACTGATTTGCATGATGGTTTGTTCACCTGATCAATGAATTAATAATTGTGTTGAAATCAAAGGATTAGTTGTCATGACCATGAAACTAGTCATATTAGGAATCGGTGAATAAAGAATAAAATTCCATTATATTAGTGGTTAACCATTAATTTGAGATGTAATTTATCTAAACCAAAGTACCTAAAGAAATTTGTCCTCCAGTCTGTGTATTGATATTTTAATGTTAATGGTATTTAAAGTATACAGTAAAAGACTTCTTCATTTCTTTCGTATGTTTAGTGTAACTTATAATCAAAAATTCTAAATTAATTCAACATTGTTCCCTTTGTGTTCGAAATTTGTTCTTACCACAACTATACTATTACACGATTAGGTTCACTGCCTAGTGTGTGTGTTAGTCCGGTGGTAATAAATTCAGTTTTATAAATTTAAAACTTGAGCATATAAAATATTTATATCAAAATCACACATCAGTGTCCGAGATCACCGCGATGTTCAGGGAGAGGGCACTTCTGGTTCCGCAGTTTGTGGCGTACGATGAGATGAGGAAGGCCTGGTATCATCTAGCTGTAAGGTGTTGGAGGATATGATAGCTTGTGCTAGTGAGAGGGAGATTGATCTGGAGATGGAGAGGAAGAGGAAGTCGGAGGGGATGTCGAGTGCTGAGGGTTCGGGCAAGAGGCCCAAGGTATTTGATTTTAGACCGAGGGGCCAGCATGGTTGTAGCCACTGTGGCAAGTTCGACAAGGCACACGAGGGGGCGTGCCGAGTGGGTGGTTCTGGCTGCTTCAAGTGTGGCCAGACTGGTCATATCGGCAAGGATTATACTGTTACCACCACCGCTCCGGTATCTGGGCATATTTGCTTTCATTGCAATCAAAGGGGCCACAAGAGGGCCCAGTGTTCGAGTTTGATAGCAACAGCAACAGGACCGGTGTCAGCACCCGCTCCTACAACATTGAGGATCACTGACGGCCGTCAGGGCTGGACCGAGGCGTCTGCGGTGAAGAGCATGGCTTTCCATCTCACTGCGTAGGAGGCGCGTGCAGCTCCCGATGTCGTGACGGATATGTATCTTCTCCTTATCTCTTTATTTATATTGAATTTTTGTTTACGGTTATGTGTTTTCTTATGGTTATATATATCTTCTCCTTATCTCCTTATCTCTTTATTTATATTGAATTGTTGCTTTGGTATTATTTAATTCGGGGGATACCCGATCGTTTGTTTCTATATTACTTAGCAAGAGATTTAATGGATCTCCAGGGGAGCTGGATTGTCCTCTCGATGTTGAGATTGTCGATGATAGGTCTATCCGAGTTGCGAAAGTTCATCGTGGTTGTACTCTTCAGTTATTCAGTGAGCAATATCCCAGTTGATTTGGTTCCTATTCCTCTGCGTGGGAACAAGTTTAACATGGGAATGGATTGGTTGATCCCTAATGGGGCAATGATCGACTCCGAGCAGCATTTAGATCGGGTTCGGAACTCAAGTCGGGAAGAGTTACTGATTCAGGGTGAGAGACCGCAGTGTGGACCGATTATGTGTTATGCAGTGAGGGCCAGACGCTATCTTCATCAGGGTTGTTCGGGTTTTGTCGCCTATGTCATGGATGCTCAGTATAAGGGTAAAACAACCACGGATGATGTAATAATCGTGCGGGATTACTCGGATGTGTTTCTGGAGTATTTACCAGGGGTACCTCTAGAGCGTCAGGTGGAGTTCAGGATTGATCTTGTTCCAGGTGCGGCTCCGATAGCCAAAGCACCTTATCAGTTGGCTCCTACCGAGATGCAGGAGTTGTCTACACAACTGCAGGAGCTGTTAGACAAAGGATTTATTAGGCCGATCAGTTCGCCTTGGGGATCCCCGATTTTGTTTGTGAAAAAGAAGGACGGGTCTCATTAGATGTGTATCGACTATCGGGAGTTAAATTAGGTAACAGTGAAGAACCGTTATCCCCTCCTGTAACACCCATAAAATCATGCCAAATTTAAACTTTTTTCAAAACACTTAAAACCATTAAACATTACATAATTTGTTTTCAAAATAATAAATATCAGAGTATCCCAGTATCAATTCATAAAAATCATAACAGCAGGAGGAGCGATACGATCATTCCTTCGCCTTGCCACGATCACTAGAAGTACCTGAAACATTACACTGAAACTGTAAACCCGAAAGCTTAGTGAGCTATCCCCAAAATATCATCCTCATAAAATCATAATCATATCATATCAACAATTACAGAACAGCACGCATAATGAGCCTTCGGCCTGACTAGACCACCTCGCAGGCCTTCAGTCTATCTGGACCGCTCTCCGAGCCATCGGCATGTATGTACCGCCTCGCAGGGCCTTCATCCTATCCGGACCGCTCGTCGGGCCTTCGGTCTGACTAACAACCCTACTGGGCCTGTAGTCTGTCCGGACCGCCGTGGGTATGTTAGCCTTCAGCACAAAGCAGGACCACCTCAACCCAACCCCCAACAAACAATCATGTGCACATAAATATAATACACTAGCATGTATAACAGTCAAACCGATCAACAGATCACAAAGCATATCAATCAATCCTATAACCAGGATATCGACCTAACAGGTCACTAGCATAACATCATCCTATATATCAGGACACCGACCCAACCTAATCACTAAAGCATAACATGCAATAATCCAAATACAATCCATAAAGTTGATATAGTGAGGATAACTCACCTTGCAACTGTCGACTCGAAAGATAAGCTCAAACTCTCTGATCGCTACCAAAAACCCCACCACCTATATTCGCCATACAACCATGTTAATAAATTCCCAAAATACCCCCAAAAGTTCAAAATCTGACCCATGGTCAAAGTCAAAGTCAACTACCAAGTTCAACAGTCCATGTTGACCTGAACTCGTCGAGTGCCACTAGCCACTCGCCGAGTTACTTGCATACTCGTCCACTCGCCGAGTCACTAGAGTGACTCGTTGAGTTCTTAAGGCTTGCGGCCGAAACTCCTTGGCCACTCGTCGAGTTTTCCCCTTGCAACTCATCAAGCTCATATGCATGCAACGGTTGGGAAAACCCCACCCTAACCGACTCGCCGAGTCACTTTACTGACTCGCCGGGTCTACGACAATCTTCATTAGACTCGCCGAGTTGTTCATCCAACTTGTCGAGTTCAGGACCATCTTCATGTGACTCGCCGAGTCGACCATGAAACTCGTCGAGTCCCTTCAGTCCTTCATTCATACAGGTGCTTTTTAAGCCATGCAAAGGCTCCATATTGCATATTTAAGCTCCTAGGGCATGTTTATCACGTAAAGTTGCAAACTTTACGTGTATGCAAGATGATAATGACCCAAAACATGCTAAAGGAGTCGCTTAAGGTAAGGGGAAGGTCATGTCTTGACAAAAATTGATACTTTATGACAATGAGGGGCTAAAGGAGTCCAGATCTGAGGTTGCAACCTCAGGTCTTGACCCAAATTGGAGTACCGCCACAATACCCTAAAGAAAAGGGATCTAATCCCATAAATGAAGAGATCTAGTTAAAAGAGAGCCAAGGTAACAACTTTTTACCTCCAAAATGATGCCAAGACAGGGTAGCATCCGGATCTACAACAGCCCCTTGCTCCAAACTTGTTGAACTCCAAGCTCTTTACTCCAAGATCCCTCTTCCAAGCTAAGAAGCAGACAAATATAGAGAGCAAACAGGAATTAGGGTTTCTGAACTCAAGGGAGGAAGTAAGAGAGGCTAAGGGGGGATAAGTGATCCTTAAATAGGGTGCAAAACCCCGGGAATTAGGGTTTCATCCTCCAGCTCCTACTCATTGAGTCCCTTCTTGGACTCAGCGAGTAGGTCACTTAAACATGCGGACCAACCCGCTACTACTCGACGAGTCAGGGAAACCAACTCGTCGAGTAGGACTTGAAATCAAGAGAAACTATTATATAATTAATACTTGTGAATCGGGGCGTTACAATTCTCCCCCACTTGAACTAGACTTCGTCCTCGAAATCCACTGAGGTGAACAACGTTGGGTAGTGCTCCCGCATTTCTGCCTCCGGCTCCCACGTCCACTCGGATCCCCTCTGATGCTCCCAATGCACCTTCACCAAAGGCATCTCCTTGTTCCACAAGATTTTCTTGTTTCTTTCCAGAATGGCCACAGGCCTCTCCACGTAATTCAGGCGCTCCTTGACCTGAATATCATCCAATGACACCACTGCCTCCTGATCCATAATGCACTTTCGCAACTGCGACACGTGGAAAGTGCTGTGAATCCGGGTAAGCTCCTCCGGTAGCTTCAGCCTATATGTCACCTTGCCAACTCTGGCAATGATCCTGAACGGTCCAATGTAACCGGGACCCAATTTCCCCCTCTTCCTGAAGCAAACACCCTTCCAGGGTGAGACCTTCAGGAGTACCATATCACCCACCTGGAACTCTAACTCATATCGGCGTCTGTCAGCGTAACTCTTCTCCCGACTATGAGCGGTCTGCAATCGCTGCCTAATCTGTTGAATCTTCTCGGTAGTTTGCAAAACTACCTCCGTCCAACCCATTAACCTATGTCCGACCTCACCCCAACAAATCGGGGTGTGACATCTTGGCCCATACAATAGCTCAAAAGGCGAGGCGCCGATGCTGAAATGATAGTTGTTTTTGTAGGAAAAATTCGCAAGGAGTAGGTGGGAATCCCAACTCCTACCAAAATCAATACACACGCCCTCAACATATCCTCTAGGGTTTGAATGGTCCGCTCACTCTGACCGTCGGTCTGCGGATGAAATGAAGTGCTAAAGTGCAAATCGCGTGCCCAGTTCCTCATGGAACTTCTGCCAGAAACGGGAGGTGAATCTAACATCCCGGTCGGAAACAATGGAGACCGGATGTAACGCCCCGTTCTTAAAGTACTTATTTATGAGTCCCTGAGATTTAAGAGGAAGGTTATTTTGGTCCTTTCATGGGAAATGGGTTTCATCCAAGAAGGTTTTGGACCAGGGTATGTATCCAGAAGCGTAGGGCTTCTCGCCACCTCTTCGTGGATATAAAGTTCATCGAAAACGAAGCTAGAATGTGGGAGTTATGACACTTTGAAGATTTTGGCATTTATGGCCCTTAATGGAAAAGGTTGACAATGTAAGCCATGCATGCATGAGGCACACGTGTGGGTACGCCCAGCGTACTAGAGGTACGCACGGCGTACTCTTAGAGTCCTAAAACCCTAAAATTAGGGTCAGCCACTATATAAGGAACATAATGGTTCTTACCCTAGCCTCCATAAGCACTCTCTTAACCTCTGAAACCCTAGATAGCCGTTCCACCTCCATTGTTGGGTGTGTTTGGCCTTGGAAAGCTTGTTTTGGCAAAAGAGAGGCTAGAAGAAGAAATAGGAAGTTGTCAAAGAAGGAGTTGAGTGGCTGGAGCTTTTAGATCTGGAAAGACATCATCCTTTGGAGCCTATCTGAGGTATAAAGCTTCTTGCTTGGCATTTATATTGAGTAGATCTACGTGTTATGAAGCTTTGACACCATTCTTGTCCCAAAAGTCCTCATCTTGATGCATGTTTCGGGTTGGTCAAGATTATCTGTCCTTTCAGACCTTAGGAGAGGTCTTGAGTGAGAAAAATGAGGTCCCAAGGGTTGTGGTTGTTCCATGTGTGAGATAAGTAGGTCTTAATGGATTAAGACCTTGGGTTAAGAGCTTATTAGACGTCCCAAGCAATAAAGTTTAAGACTTTATGAATCCTAGGCATATTTGGTCTATGGATTGGGTACGCCCAGCGTACTCCCTCTGTTGGGTTTTCATTTTGGGCCTTAGAGATTGGGCTGTTATTGGGCTGCTGGATTTTGGGCCATGACTGGACATTATGGATGGAGTATTGTGGACTCATTAATTATTATGGACCATGGGTCTAGGCCCATTTGGTGAGGTGGGCGCAATTTAGTAAATTGGGCCAATATTGGGCTTTGCTTCGGACTTTTGGTCTTTGGGCCGTTAGTAGGCTTGAGAGCTTATCTAGTGTTGGGTCTTTCATAATTTGATTGTGGGCCTTAGTCATAGGCCAGATTGAGTTAAGGGTAAATTGGTCAATTTACCCTTGGAAGGATATTGTGCTTGGTCTAATGGTTATTTTTGCTTCTTCGGTTAGTCCGGGATTTTCGGTGAGGCGGTGATTCGGGAATCTGCTTCTTCAGTTCAGAGTTTCGGCAACTGTGAGGTGAGTTATCCTCACTTTATCAACAGGGTCTAAGGCACCAAGGTCGGCCCTTTTATCGGACTGAGATCCGGGTATCGTTGTATGTTATTTCTTTGATATGTTTGCATCTTGGTAGTTAGGATGGTATTATGCTAGTGACCGGTTAGGTCGGCATCCTGGTTAGGAGGATGTTATGTTATGTGATCTGTTAGATCGGTTAACTGAATGTGAATTGTTATATGAATGAATGTTTATGTGCACATGGTTGTTGGACTGGGGTTGGGTTGAGGCGGGTCTTGCTTTGTGCTGTAGGCCAACATATCCAGGGCGGACCGGTTGTCCCGAAGGCCCAGTGAGCGATCCGGATAGGCTGTAGGCCCCAAGAGGGCGGACCAGACGTGCCGAGGCTCGGAGAGTGGACCAGAACGACTGAAGGCCCGGTGCAGGCGGACCAGTCATCCTGTAGACTCAGAGAGTGGACCAGGTGGATTGAAGGCCCGGTGCGGGCAGACCAATCACACTGTAGACTCGATACGTATGGCTAGACTCGGAGGGTGGACTAGGTGGACTGAAGGCCAATGTGGCGGACCAGTCACACAGTAGACCCGAAGTGCATGGCTGTTTAGTGTTCTGATATGATATGGCATGTTATGCGTGTATGGTATATGTGGTTGGTATTTTTGGGGGTATCTCACTAAGCTTTCGGGCTTACAGTTGTGGTTTAATGTTTTTCAGGTTCTTCAGGAGACCGTGGCAAGGCAAAGGCGTGATCGTACCGCTCCTCATGATTATGTTTTATGATGTGATTCTGGGAAGACTCTGATAATAATTGTATTGAAAACCTTTTTGTAATAACATTAAGAAAATGGGTTGTTTTTGAAAAGTTAAATTTGGTTGAAATTTTATGGTCGTTACAAGTTGGTATCAGTGCCTTGGTTTGAGTGAATTGGAGGAACATTCGTGTGAATCCAGTCTCAAATCAAGGAGAGATGTTAAAAGAAAATTTAAAATGGTTTTCAAAATGGGTAAAAGGAGGACGCGGAGGTACGATCAGCCGGAGCCAGTAAGTAACCCAAAAATACCATACATGATATTTGTTTTCGAGCTTTGATAGAACAGCATGCTAGTACTAGGCTAGGGATCTTCAGGATTTCATGATAATGTTGCATGTTTTATGATGCCTGCTAGCCTAGGGATTCTTCTATGGGAGATTTCCAGTGTTCCTCTAGGAGTGAGGGTTGAGTTCTTGTTATGTTTGTTTTTTTGCTAGGGTGTTGTGGTGATAATTGATATAAATATGGGTAGGCGTGGAAGGTAGTATGGGCCCGTACTACTGAAATCACAGGACCCATACGCGTATCAAATAAGCCACAACCTCTAGGGTTGGTTTAGGTGTTGGTTCCCGA
Organism: Lactuca sativa; assembly: GCF_002870075.4. Classification (NCBI taxonomy): domain Eukaryota; kingdom Viridiplantae; phylum Streptophyta; class Magnoliopsida; order Asterales; family Asteraceae; genus Lactuca; species Lactuca sativa. The sequence goes on along the minus strand of NC_056627.2, from coordinate 230,031,919 downwards.
GATAGTGGGAAGTATCTGAGATCTTGTGGTGTTCTTCAGTATGGTGGTTACAAGACATGCTGGGAGCGGATCCGGGTCGGGATCGGGTGCAGGAGAGGGAGGACAGGGCGGGTCAGTACCGCCCGAGGTTATTGGTCAGATAAACACAGGCGAGTTGGACGCTAGGATCCGTGAGATCCTGCACGACGAGGTTGCCGCATTGTTCCGGGCTGAGTTACCGGAACTGTTCGGGTCGATCAAGACCGCTATGATTGAGTATTTCGATGAGCGCTATGCGTCTCTCACAGAGACGGCTATCGCGGCGGCTACGGCGGCTGTAGCAGTGGCAGGGGGAGGAGCCGGTCGAGGTTTTCAATATCGGGACTTCGATAATACGAAGCCTCCTACCTTCGATGGGGTGCAGGACCCGATTGTTGCTATGAGATGGTTGTCCGACGTGGAGGGATGTTTCTTCACGTGTTCATGCCCTGCTGATCAGAGGGTGAGGTGTGCTCTGAACCTGTTGAGGCTCAGGGCGAAGGATTGGTGGAGATTGACCACGGGGTCATATTCGGATACGCAGAGGGCTGCGGTTTCATGGGATCAGTTCCGGGAGATGTTCAGCACTCGTTATGTTCCGCGAGTTGAGAGGGAGAGATTAGCTCAGGAGTTCCTGAAACTGAAGCAGGATTCGGAGTCGGTGACGGAAATCACCAGGATGTTCAATGAGAGGGCGATGTTTTGCCATGAGTTCGCTTCGGAGTAGGCTCAGATGTCCCGATATCTGAGTATGCTCAAGAGGGATATCAGGTAGTTTGTGTCTACGCAGAGGTGCAAGACCTTGTTGGAGTTGCAGGAGGCCGCCAGGCGGCGTGAGTTGGAGATTGAGTTGCAGTTGCGAGAGCAGAGGCAGGCTTCGGTGCAGTCGCAGCCGGCGCCGAAACGGTCCAAGACCGTTGATTCGAGATTGGGAGGTCAGAGCATCCACACTTGTGGGAAGTGTAGGAAGGGTCACACCGGAGTTTGTAGGTCCGGAGGTGCATGCCGCAAGTACGGGAAGGAGGGGCACTATGCGAGGGATTGTCGGCAGACAGCCCCGGTTCGGGATTTGATGATTTGTTATCATTGTCATCAGGTTGGGCACTTGAGGGTCAACTATCCACAGCTTGCTGCAGGACCGGTGTAGGCTCCAGCACGGCCACATTGAGGATCACGGGTGGAGGTCAGGGTGGAGCGGAGCCCCCAAGGGCTCAGGGTCGTGCTTTTCAGCTTATAGTAGAGGAGGTCAGGGCAGTGCCGGATGCAGTTGCGGGTATGTTTCTTTCTTGATGTCTTGTTATTTAATGATTATTGTGGAGTATTGTTTATCTGCTAGTCTCGTTGTGTGGTTTTCGGTATTGTATTCATTGTTTTTTAGGGTTACGGTATGGTTATGGGTTTAGTGTTGGGAATTTCGTTGGTTATCATTCATGAGGGTTATTAGTGGAAATCTGGTGTCTGGTCTGAATGTCGGGTAGCATCTGCAGTCTGAGGAGTGGTTAGCTAAAGATCGAGTTCCTTCGAGCTCGGGATGATCAGTGTTGATATGCGGTTTTGTGAAGGTTGCTCGTTCTAGTGGGAATCAGTTCGCGTGTAAGTGTTTGTGTTGTGTAGGGTTGTTGAGGGAGATCGGTGATGGCGACCGGTGGTTGATAGTCAGTGCTCTAAGTGGGGAAGAATTGGAGAATTCTCCGGAAGATCGATGAGCATGAGAGGTTGTTTAGCTGCATGGGATTCAGCAGTGTTTCTATCAGCCAAAAGCGTAGGCTGGTATGAGTAAGTGGCAGGCGTGCGGGGCGAGATACAGACTAAGGGTGATTGATTGTGGAAGGCCTGGGATCGGGCCGGGATTGAGTATGTAGGATAGAGGTAGAGTTCGGAACCCTAGAGGGCTAGAACAGTATGCATGGGAGATTTTCCCGGAGGGATAACTCGGAATGTTGATTGCTAGTTGAGCGGTCCGGATAGACTGAAGGCCGGTAGGCGTACCAGTCAGGTCGAAGGCTCGGAGGGCGGTCCAGATCTGCTGAAGGTTCTGAGAGTGGTCCAGATTGGCTGAAGGCCTGGTAAGGCGGTCCAGTCATGCTGAAGACTCTGCATGTGTCGTTAGATCGGTACGAGGAAATGGATTGAGTATGTCGCGATATGTTAGCGTTAGAAGGTCTGGCCCCGGGTATTGATCATGGTGGGTGGAAGGTAGAGCATGGACTTGAGAGTCCTTGCGAGCGGATCCAGAGTATGTGTGGTGCATAGGATAGCGGTTATGCTATAAGAGAATGGTGTAGTATTGAGTGAGCACCGTAGCACTTGTGGTAATCTCAAGGCAGCCAAGTGGATTTCCTTGGTAAGGGAAAGGAAAGGAATGTAGCTCCAAGAGGAAGTGTAAGTTCACGGATGTGAAAGCAGTAGTGCAGAGTTATGATTGGGGTGTTCCAATCATGGTTGATGAGCAGTGTGTCGGCGACTGTGGTATGGAATCACATTCGGGTTGGATGTTTGCTTTGGCTCGGAAGGAATGCAGGGATGGAATCTTGGATTTCCAGTTCGATTTTGATTTATGTGGTGGAAATTCAGCCTAGGGGATGTTTGAAGGTGTCGTCAGTGTATCGGGTTTTCCCAACCCGAAGATGTTAGAGCCAGTTCCGCATGGGTATGAAATTGCGGCGGAGAACTCTTGGGAGTTGCTCTGAGGCTGAAGGATGTGTCGTCCTGTCAGCATGGAGTGGATAAAGTTGGGCTCAAACCGGGAATTCCGGTGGTTTATGGATTTTTCTAGCTCGTATGAGTTGAGCTATCGTGAATTCCTCAGTAAAAATGTGAGGGTGGGGAAGTGATGGGGAGATGGTATAGTGGGCCCTATTTTTTTAAATTGAAAATAATAATAATAATATCAAATTAATTGAAAAATAAAAAGACAAGGATATTATTGTCAATTCACTTTTGGCATGGACTAAGTTTGCAACAAAAATCGTTTTTCATGGATGAAGCATGCAAGGTTAAACCAAACAAGAGACGATCCGAGTTAATTTTAAAAACAAGGACTAAACATGGTTTTTCACACTTGCATGAGGGACGATTCATGTAATTTACCCTTGTAACATGTTTGAAATGTGAAGCCGAAATAGTGGCTTCATAAGAATGTAGAGATGATATCAAAGACAAAATTATGTGTTTGGTTTCATGCGGTTATCATATTTAAGAGTAAATTGCCCTCTAGGTCCCTGACACCTTGGTGTTTGATATGCAGCATACTTTTTGTCCGACCTTTTGAAAAAGTAACAAAACATAGTCTTTCGTTTAAAGAAAATACATTTTTTTACATTCGTAGTACATATAGAATCTATATGACCATTTTCACCTTTTTAATTTATTTTTCTTTTTTATTCATATATATATATATATATATATATATATATTAATTAACAATATAAAATAAAAACGACCCATATTTATATCACCCCACACCTACCCATATCATATCCCAACCCAACCCCACCCTTCTCCTTCTTTCACTACTAGAAAATGAGATATATTTGTCGCTAATCAACAACGAATTTGTTAAGGATCCGGTGATGGAAATTACGATGCTCCTTAAACCCTAAATATGACTTGGTAGATATCAATAGACATGTTGCTGATTTTTAGTTTCCTCCCATATTTTCGCTAATTTTAAATTGAGAAATTGTCAGAAAAGTCCTAATATTTTCAAAAAAGTTTCACTTTAGTCTCAATTTTTTTTAACAGAAAAGTCTTAATTATTTGATTTTACATGATAATATGTCATTTCATGTTAAAAAAAATGTTAATTTGAATCAACATAAAATAACTGAGACTTTTGTTCAAAAAAATTTGAAAATAAAGTGAAACATTTTCAAAAATATTGAGACGTTTTATTTTTAAGTTTCCTCTCAATATTTCAGTTCCCCACGCCCTCCCTCCTAAATTCTCACTAAAAACATCTTACCCTAATTTCAATCATCCATTCTCTTTCCCTAATTTCAATCCGACACCCCTACCCCCAACGTCGCCGATTCTGGTCACCCCTACCCCCAACATCTCTGATTTCCGCCGCCACCATACTTACTACAAATAAATGATGTTGTGGAGGTGACTTTGTGCAGGCGACGCATGTCGTCTGTACATACCTATTTGTGGCAATGAATTATGTATTTTATCTAAACCCTAGAATGGAGAAATGAGTTTCAAAAATTCCCACACAGAAGAACCAAGAAGCCACAATACCTCTGAATTTTTCCGTCTTATTCATGGGTATAAATGGTAACTCGATTACAACCATTAAATGGTTGCTTTTTCTCCGAATTTCACGTCTAAACCAGAAGTAAGAAGAGTGTTTTTCTCTACTCCGTTTTCGTCTTTTTAATTTCTCAGTTTTCACTTAGTCTTTGGGTATAAATGATAAATCGATTGAATGATTGTTGAAGCAGATGTCCTAAACCAGTAAATCCGAGTTGGAAATTCCAACATTCTGAATTTTGAGACTTGAGGTAAAATTTTATTAGTTATTTAATATTTTGGAATTATGATGTATGAGGTGTAGCACCCGATTCCTTGTATGCCTTTTATTCAAGTATTTTGTGTTTTTCTCTGGGACTCGACGAGTTGGATGCCCAACTCGTCGAGTAGAGTCGTGATCTGCAGAAAGTTTAAGTGACCTACTCGACGAGTCGGAAGACTGAATCGGCGAGTAGGTTCTGGTTAAGTAAAACCCTAAATCTGAGCGTTTGTACCCTATTTAAACACCTTATCTCAGCCTCCATCGCCCTTATCACTCCCAGAAATTTGTGTATCGAAACCCTAGCCATTTTTGTGTGTTCTAAGGCCATTTTGGTGCATTTGGTGGTTTGTGAAGCTTGAAGAAGAAGAAAGAAGCTTGAGAGTTCGAGTTGGGGCTTAGAGATTCAGAGATCTAGTTCCATTTTCAGCACAATCAAGGTAAAATGCCCCTGTCTTGGTCTTCTATGTGTGGTATTCATCTTTAGACTTGGGTTTTGGGCACATTTACGGCTTTCCAAGCCATATTCGGATTTGTGGAGTGTCAGATGACGTTTTGACTTCAGATCTGAGTCATTAGAAGGGTCTCATGGCATAAAGGTGCCAACTTTATGGCCATGAGAGCCCCATGCATCTTGTAGAGCACTTTTTATGGCTTTTTGAGCCAAAACCCCCATGCATGTGCACCAAGTTTAGAGCTTTACGTATGAAATGGACATTAGGGGGCCACATCTATGATTTTGTGGTATTAAGGCCCATTAAAATCGACTTTATAGTGTTGGTCATGGATGGACTCGACGAGTTGTTCTTAGGACTCGACGAGTCACGGTGTTATGACCACCAACTCCTTTCTTGTGGACGGACCAGTTGTTAGGGAGGAAAGTCCCTTAGATGTTTAGACACAAAAAGGAACCTGGGAATCATGGGACTCGACGAGTGTATGAACAGACTCGGCAAGCCCAAGGCAATCTCCCAATCTTTGAAGATGGACTCGACGAGTTGTTCATACAACTCGGCGAGTCGTAGACCGAACACATTCTTATAAGGGAGATGAGCTCACCGAGTTCAAGGAGGAACTTGGCGAGTCGGATGAAGATGGTCCCGATGGGTTGAATGAAGGAGAACCCGTCGAGTTCTTGCTAGACTTGACGAGTGGAGTCGAGGTTGGATCGGATTAGTAGAGTATGGACTCGGCGAGTTGGTGGACCAACTCGGCGAGTCAGGTCAACTGAGTGTTGACTTTAACTGGTTATGGTATTGACCCTGGTTAGGGTCATATGTTCGGTTTGATGACTTGAGGATTGTCGTGTAGGGATTGAGTATTCGAGGAGAGCCGACCTTCACGCCGAGGACAGTTCAAATGCTACACGACATCGAGGTGAGTTACCTTCCAGTAGGAGTGGGTCTAAGGCACCAAAGTTGGCCCACTAGTAATTGTTAGTTGGGATGATTATCTTGGTGATAATTGTTTGGTCTGTTATTATTGGATATATGAGTATGCTAGATTGTTGGATATGTGAGTATGCTAGTTGCTAGTTGCTATGTTATGTGAGATAGTATCAATAAAAGGGGACTAGTCCCCGATTCGGTCGTTAGGACCAATGGGTAGATCGGACACCCCAAATATGTCTGACAGCATGATTATGATATGATATTATGCGTTAGTAATAGGGGTGAAATAGTCCCCGTGTTCGGTTGAAATAAACCGGAGGGCAGGTCAGCTCCCCAGAATAGCTTGATATGGGTAGGTCAGCACCCCAGAATAGCTTGACATGGGTAGGTCAGCACCCGAGAACGACTTGACATGGGTAGGTCAGCACCCCAGAATGGCTTGACATGGGTCAGACGGGCGCCCCAGAATTGCCCGACAGTTTGTATGATATGTGTTGTATGGTATGTGGTATGATGGGGGAACTCACTAAGCTTTGTGCTTACAGTTTCAGTTTTGGTTTCAGGTACCTCTTCGTCCAAGTGGAAGGAGTCAGTGGTGTAGCAACGCATCACACACGCACACATGATTTCTCTTTAAGTTTTCTGGGATTGTACTCTGATATTTTATTACTTCATATGATATGATTTTGAGACATGACACTACGATTTTATGTATTGACATGATTTTAGCAATGTCTTGATAAGTTATTTTATAAACCACTTAAATAAAAATGAAATTTTTGGCCTTGATTTTTGGGATGTTACATGAGGTTAGTGAAGTCTGATGTTCTATGACTTGATATGGCCCTTGGTTAGTTACTTAATTGTAGTACAATTTATATTTATGTTTTATTAAGAAATCCATTAGGTTCTGCAATAACCGATGCACAACTTCTTCTATGTCATAATCTATATCTCTTTTTATGAAACTTTGCTTGTAGTGATGTTGAAACTATTTATTTTGTGTTATGTGCTCCCTTTCATGCTATCATACGAGTTTATGACCTCCCTCTTACCTTGATTGATAGTATTTTAGTGAAGACTAATTCTTTTTAGAGGAGAATTCAATTTGTTATGAACACCAACTGTTTGAGAAAATACCCCAATGAATGAACCATGCATGTGCATGTACTATATATTATGGTTAACAGATTACATGTGTTTGCATTATGTTGAAGTATAAGGTAGAATGAAAGATCATATTTTTCAGCAATTATAGTATTACAAATTACAATTGCAGGTATAATTTTCATTAATTCATTGTAGGTTGCTTATTTTTCAAATTTTATGTTCCATATCTTACAGGGCTAAAACAAACTTTTTGAAGGTTGGGGAGGAACTGCAAAAGGAAACTCTATCATTACAAGCAGGACCCCTTTTATACCAACTTCAAGGGCTTTGTACACGATGAGAATCTACAAGAAAATTATGGCTATTTTTGTGCTAAGGCATATATATATATGTGAAAGAATGGAATCTTCCACAGATTCTTTTAAAAGAAAGGTTATTTTGTAATTGATTAATATATAATTAGCATGGTAACCCTTCTTTCTTTAATTTTATTACAAATATTTATTTATTGTAGGGTGGAAGTTCTTATCTTGTGTTTGTAGTTAAAGTTAAGCATCTTGAAAATCACTACTATTGTTGGTAAGTAATTGTACCTTTCATAGTATTTACAATTACATAAGTAAATGGTAGAAAAATGAAATCATTATCTCTACATTTGAAATGAAGGGCATATGAGTTTGTTTAATTAGCTTCTGAATTCCTACCAGAGCATGGTCGCAGATTCAAAGCAGGAAATCATTGCTAAAATCTTGGTAAGATGTTTGGCCACTTTATTGATTATTTTAGGAATAAAAGGCTCCTTCTTGTTGAAAATAACTTTTTAATTTAAATAGGATTTTATCCTTCATGAAAGTTGTGTCTTCTTATTTGAACCTATTTGTATTTTTGGATTGAAAAGTCTCAGATCATATTGTTACAAGAGTGTTTGTGTAACACTTGATTTTCAGTATGAATTTATTTCAAACTGTTTGTTTTTCTCTTTAGGACATGGCGTGTCGAGATGACTTTGGCCGTAGAGTTTAATGAACCAACATGGCGTGTCGAGGTGCCTCAACATGGCGTGTTGGCAACTGAGAAGGAAACCCTAATTTTTAGAGTGGTGTACCCTATTTAAAGGCCTTAAGTCCCTTGGTTGGCCTCCTTACCAGCATCCTCTGTCCAGAAACCCTAAAATCGTGTATCATCTTCCATAGTTAAGTATGTGAGCTTGTGGAGAGCCTTGGGTGTTCATTTTTGTGCATTTTGAAGGAGCTAAAGAGCTAGGGGTTGCTTAGCTTGAAAAAGAGGCATTGGATCCAGAACCACCATCTTATTTGCCACGTTTTTGAGGTATCAAGTTCCCACCTTGCTTGTTAGTTGCTCAAATCTCTTTTGGGGCTAGATTGTATGCTTTTAGCCTTAGTTGGGTGGATGTTGAGGTTTAGGACGTCCATATTGCTTATTCCTTCTGATCTAAGGTCTTCATGAGCTCTTTTGTCATAAAGGTGCCAACTTTATGGATTTAAGGGCTTCATGCATTCATTAAGTCCTTCATTAAGATCCTTTTAAGTATTTGAGCTTCTCCTAGTCATGCATGAGCATAAAGTTCCTAGGAGTAAAGTTGGAAACTTTACCTTTCTAGACATCATTTTGGTCGAGATCTGAGCTTTAGAGCTCTTAGATTATGTGAAGGCAGCTTAATGCATTAAGTTGTTGGGTTTCAGGCGAACACGACATTTTTATTGGTAAACACAGTGTGTTGGTTTGGTTTTCCCCGATCTAAAGTTGATGGAGAAACACGGCATGTTGAAGGACAACACAACGTGTTTGGTCAACGCGGACCGTTGACCTTGACTTTGACTTTTGACTTTGATCAAGTTTGACCTAACGGGAGTGTTGAGGCATTTGGAGTGGTATCTAAGGAATTATTTCTATTTAGGGGGTTGAGTTGAGCTGATATTCGGAGCTGGGATGTATTCAGCTATCGTTCAGCATTCGTGGTGAGTATCTTCACTGGTTTTAGCGGGTCGAAGGCACCAATTTCGGCCCTTATTATTTATGTACAATGTTAGGAGTCTATATAACCCTTGCATGTATTATTGCTTATGTGCTTACCGGGATTAAGCCCGATGTTGGGCAGGGCCTCATGATCATTTTGTATGCTATGTGATTACTGTTTTTGCATGTGTTTACTTTTTATATGATATATGTATGCTAGGCGGCACTAGATCAATTACCGGGCGAGGCACGATACCGGGCAAGGCCCAATGCCAGATGGGGTCCGATGTCGGGTGGGGCCCTATGATATGGCGGGAACCATATATGTTTTATTATGTATGGTGTGTGGTAGTTTGGGGAACTCACTAAGCTTCGTGCTTACGGTTTTCAGTTTATGTTTCAGGTACTTCGGGTTGCAAAGGAAGAGCTCGGGTTGACTGCATTGCACACACCGCTGGTACACTGCTTTTGACATTTTACTCTGATTTACTAATATTTGATATAATTGTTTCATTTGAGATGTTTAGTTGATATTCAAATACTACTTTTATTTATTTAAAAATATGAAATTTTTGGTCCATATTTTTGGAATGTTACAAGTTGGTATCAAAGCCTTGGTTTGAGGGATTCAGTCACACTCTCGGGTGTGACTAAACTCAAACTGAGGATTTGATAAAGTTTTTAAAAGAAAATTATTTGTATTCAAAGGATTTCTAAAAATATAAAGGGTGTGATGCATGCAATCGACTGAGCTCTAGTAAGTTTTCCCAAATTACCCATACATGTTTATGATATGTTTTGAATTGTGAATCACATGCTATATAGGGCTAAGGATCGAGGAGAGATGCCTTTGTATGCTTGTTGTATGAGTTTATAGAATTGCATGCTAGTATTTATTAGTCAGTAATAGGATGGCCTGATTAGGTTAAATTTGATTCTGATTACTTGATGCTCGAATGCTACTTGCTTTGTGCTTTTAGGAGTTTTAACTAGTTTTAACTAACTAGTAAATGAATACACTAAGTCACATATTATGCGAACTAAATAATTTTAGAAGGTTAGGTTTTAACGCTATTGCGCAACTCTTGTTTGAGTCCTAACCGTTGTAGTGTGAGATCTCTCATTCGAAGAATTATCTGATTTTAGTAATATGAAATGGTATTCACGAGCTAGTTAGAGAAGTTAGCAGGAACTTCTTCTACAACTGATTGCGGAGAGTGGTGTGGAGATTTCCTTAGGGAAGCCTGGGATGTGATTAGTGCTGGGAGCGGTATTAGTGGAAGTGACTTGGTGGAGTCAAAGCCATCCTTGAGGAAAGTACGGATAGATGTGGAAGGTAGTATGGTCCTATACTACTGGAAGCAGAGGATTTGTACTCGATTCAAGGAGGGTTGCGATAAGAGCAGTAAACTTGTAGAATTTGTGATCCCTTGTTACATGATTTGTGACAAGTATTCTGATCACTTATATGGTGTATTTTCAGTATAGTGACCTTGCGTGGTAGACCAGCTGGCAGTTCTGGTGTCGGAAATGGATCAGGCAGCTTGACGATCAGATGAGGGACTTCATCTCATCTGAGATTATGCAAGTGTCATTGAGAAGGCTCATGTGATATTCGGTACGGTCAAGGAGGGCATTGGAGATTCTTGATGAGCGATTGAGCACCTTTCACGCTGAGATGGTGGCTTTGGTCAGGATGCGTTCTCTAACCTTCAGGGAGTTTCGGGTGTACGGGGCGCCAAATTATCATGGGGCGAGGAACCAAATTGCGAGCACAATGTGGTTAGCAGATGTTGCTAACCTCTTTCATACCAGTCGTTGTCCTGAGGGGACAAGGTTAGGCTAGCCTCCTACCTTCTAAAGGACAAGACACGGGACTAGTAGGAGGAGGTAGGACACACGGTGGGTGATGATGCGTGATATGGGCATATTTAGTTATAAAATTCATGCATTATCTTAATACTTTATGTTGTTTTTGTCTCATTTAATGAAAAAAATGGTGCTTAATTAGTTTACAATTTCATTTTTCAGCAATAATTACATGCTCGGATGGAAAAGGAAGCAGAACTAGCGATTGGACGCTTGGATCTTGGATTTTGAAGAAAGAAGGATGTTGTTGGACAACTTGACCCCTCGTCAGTGTTTTGGCCATATCTCATGAACTGTAACTCCGATTGACGAGATTCAAAATGTTCTGAAAACTAGACACAATTTCGGACGACTTTCGTGTTTTGAGAAAATGCTGAATCCAAATGGACTCGGCGAGTAGGTCATCAACTCGACGTGTTGGTCAGAAGTTTCGTGACTCTAGACGCGCTGACTTGCCATACACGGGTTTTAAGTGACGGACTCGCCGAGTAGGTCACTGGACTCGCCGAGTAGCCCCTGTTTTGTGAAAATCTATATAAAGGGACTTTCAGATCGATACCCTAGCATATAGATGAACCCTTGGAGGCCAATTGTCGACTAAAGGTGCTGCTGGAGCGTGGGAAGCAAGGGAATCAACCCTACATTCAATTTTAAGGAGAATCAAGTCAAAATCAAGTTTACTCTTACCTAATCTCTTGTTTGAACTATGTTTTTACCAATTAATTTCGTTTTTGTGCTTGTTTCTGTTGTAATCATGAGCTAAAAACTCATAACTTCTGTTTAGGTAGATGAATTTGTGAACATGGATTGATTATTTGATTAGGATTAATTCTAATTGGTGATTATGTTTTATTAAGCTTGTTAAAGAACCTTATGTGTTAACAATAACTATTCTTCTGTTAATAAATCAGTAATTAAGTTGTATGAACATCTCTTAGTTGCTAATTTCATATGATTTACGTGACCACATAGTTGTATGTCTAGGAATAACGAATGTGAAACTAGAATTAACTTGAAGATAGGTAAGTTAATGTGTGAGCTTGTGTGATACACCATCAACAAGAGGTTAATTGAATCACCAATTTGATTAGCTAATTACAAGTCTTTCTAAACCCGAATCAACAAACTAGGAAATTCATTAATTTAGACAACTTGCCATTGCTTGAATTAATATGTTTTCTAAGGATTAGCTATAGCGAATGTGAATCTAATCACTTTAGTCGGTAACCAATGAAGAATTAATCCGATATATTTACCATAAAATCATCCATGGGAACAAATGATTCGAACCTAAACAGAAGGCCTTTTTAATCATTGAATTTAGTTGATCTTTGTTTTCTTAGCTATTAGTTGCTTAGTTTGCGTGTTAGTAAAGTATTTAAGTTTCTAGTCTTGCAAAACTAGAGAAAACTCTTTTTTTACTTGTTTTATTTAGATAATATTAGCATTTATTTTAATTGTTTACCGTTCCCTGTGTTCGATACCCTACTTGCTTGAACTATATTACTAATCGATAGGTACACTGCCTTTCGTGTGTTTATTTTGTGTCTAAGTTAGTAGGATTAAAACTAGTTTGTTTCACACACATCAATGCGCTTAATTTGAGGACCTAGGATGGTTTCTCAACCAGGTTTTGAGTTGATTTCGCACCGATTATTGAGGTGCCACAGCTAGCGCGGGAGTTCCAGGATCTTCATCAGACTACGGAGACGGTGGTTGATATGTGTATATATATATATATATATATATATATATATATATATATATATATATATATATATATATATATCATTTCTTAATATTTTAGTCTTTATTATTATTATTTAGAACTAAAAGGTACTTATAATGGTTAAATTTATGTTTTACAGATATAATTGTTGCTAGAGCGGAAATGAAATAATTGGAGCAGAAATTGGGCTTAGAAGCAAAAAAAAAAGTTGGTTGAAGGCAGCCCACTACGCCCAGCGTAACATGGATATGCGGACTACGCCCAACGTAGATACCAGTACGCCTAGCGTACTGATCTTGGTGCCCAAGTCCTGATCGCGATTGGTTTCCTTATTCCGCCACGTGTACACCGACTTACGCCCAGCGTACATAAGTCGTTTCCAAGGCTTATAAAAAGTTATTTTCGGCCAAACAGAATGAGGAACTCGATTACCTTTGATCCTTAGTCAACAAGTAACTTATATTTTGTCGTTTTGAGGGTCTAGAAGGCGGTCGGAAGGTTGTTAAGCTTACAAGAGCGAAGATCTAAGGGATTGAAGAGCAGATTCATGTCGGTAATCATGTGGTTTGTTATTGTGACCATGTTGGCATTCCATTGTGATGCCATTATGTGTTTACATTCTAATTTAGGTGTTAACACTTTACTTTGTGTTTATGATTGAATGGATCTTTAAATTTATGGTTTAATTGCTATTTGGGTTGATTATTCTTATTTAATTTGTTTTGTCAAGTTTAATTGAAGATCCATACGTGTTAAAGATTGTTGCTTTGTTTTCTATTGATGAATTATAGATTTTAGATGACCATGTAGTTGTGTTAATTTGAATCATAGTTGTCCAGTAACCATTGGTGATTATGACTAGAGTTTTGACCAAAACCTAGGGTTAGGAAATAAAGTAATGAACTTTAATGTGTATGCATGAGTAGAATGACCATTCGATGCATGATTTAACTCTTAAGACTAATAGGGTTAAATAAGATCAAATTTTGCTTAATACGAACCAAATACTGATTTGCATGATGGTTTGTTCACCTGATCAATGAATTAATAATTGTGTTGAAATCAAAGGATTAGTTGTCATGACCATGAAACTAGTCATATTAGGAATCGGTGAATAAAGAATAAAATTCCATTATATTAGTGGTTAACCATTAATTTGAGATGTAATTTATCTAAACCAAAGTACCTAAAGAAATTTGTCCTCCAGTCTGTGTATTGATATTTTAATGTTAATGGTATTTAAAGTATACAGTAAAAGACTTCTTCATTTCTTTCGTATGTTTAGTGTAACTTATAATCAAAAATTCTAAATTAATTCAACATTGTTCCCTTTGTGTTCGAAATTTGTTCTTACCACAACTATACTATTACACGATTAGGTTCACTGCCTAGTGTGTGTGTTAGTCCGGTGGTAATAAATTCAGTTTTATAAATTTAAAACTTGAGCATATAAAATATTTATATCAAAATCACACATCAGTGTCCGAGATCACCGCGATGTTCAGGGAGAGGGCACTTCTGGTTCCGCAGTTTGTGGCGTACGATGAGATGAGGAAGGCCTGGTATCATCTAGCTGTAAGGTGTTGGAGGATATGATAGCTTGTGCTAGTGAGAGGGAGATTGATCTGGAGATGGAGAGGAAGAGGAAGTCGGAGGGGATGTCGAGTGCTGAGGGTTCGGGCAAGAGGCCCAAGGTATTTGATTTTAGACCGAGGGGCCAGCATGGTTGTAGCCACTGTGGCAAGTTCGACAAGGCACACGAGGGGGCGTGCCGAGTGGGTGGTTCTGGCTGCTTCAAGTGTGGCCAGACTGGTCATATCGGCAAGGATTATACTGTTACCACCACCGCTCCGGTATCTGGGCATATTTGCTTTCATTGCAATCAAAGGGGCCACAAGAGGGCCCAGTGTTCGAGTTTGATAGCAACAGCAACAGGACCGGTGTCAGCACCCGCTCCTACAACATTGAGGATCACTGACGGCCGTCAGGGCTGGACCGAGGCGTCTGCGGTGAAGAGCATGGCTTTCCATCTCACTGCGTAGGAGGCGCGTGCAGCTCCCGATGTCGTGACGGATATGTATCTTCTCCTTATCTCTTTATTTATATTGAATTTTTGTTTACGGTTATGTGTTTTCTTATGGTTATATATATCTTCTCCTTATCTCCTTATCTCTTTATTTATATTGAATTGTTGCTTTGGTATTATTTAATTCGGGGGATACCCGATCGTTTGTTTCTATATTACTTAGCAAGAGATTTAATGGATCTCCAGGGGAGCTGGATTGTCCTCTCGATGTTGAGATTGTCGATGATAGGTCTATCCGAGTTGCGAAAGTTCATCGTGGTTGTACTCTTCAGTTATTCAGTGAGCAATATCCCAGTTGATTTGGTTCCTATTCCTCTGCGTGGGAACAAGTTTAACATGGGAATGGATTGGTTGATCCCTAATGGGGCAATGATCGACTCCGAGCAGCATTTAGATCGGGTTCGGAACTCAAGTCGGGAAGAGTTACTGATTCAGGGTGAGAGACCGCAGTGTGGACCGATTATGTGTTATGCAGTGAGGGCCAGACGCTATCTTCATCAGGGTTGTTCGGGTTTTGTCGCCTATGTCATGGATGCTCAGTATAAGGGTAAAACAACCACGGATGATGTAATAATCGTGCGGGATTACTCGGATGTGTTTCTGGAGTATTTACCAGGGGTACCTCTAGAGCGTCAGGTGGAGTTCAGGATTGATCTTGTTCCAGGTGCGGCTCCGATAGCCAAAGCACCTTATCAGTTGGCTCCTACCGAGATGCAGGAGTTGTCTACACAACTGCAGGAGCTGTTAGACAAAGGATTTATTAGGCCGATCAGTTCGCCTTGGGGATCCCCGATTTTGTTTGTGAAAAAGAAGGACGGGTCTCATTAGATGTGTATCGACTATCGGGAGTTAAATTAGGTAACAGTGAAGAACCGTTATCCCCTCCTGTAACACCCATAAAATCATGCCAAATTTAAACTTTTTTCAAAACACTTAAAACCATTAAACATTACATAATTTGTTTTCAAAATAATAAATATCAGAGTATCCCAGTATCAATTCATAAAAATCATAACAGCAGGAGGAGCGATACGATCATTCCTTCGCCTTGCCACGATCACTAGAAGTACCTGAAACATTACACTGAAACTGTAAACCCGAAAGCTTAGTGAGCTATCCCCAAAATATCATCCTCATAAAATCATAATCATATCATATCAACAATTACAGAACAGCACGCATAATGAGCCTTCGGCCTGACTAGACCACCTCGCAGGCCTTCAGTCTATCTGGACCGCTCTCCGAGCCATCGGCATGTATGTACCGCCTCGCAGGGCCTTCATCCTATCCGGACCGCTCGTCGGGCCTTCGGTCTGACTAACAACCCTACTGGGCCTGTAGTCTGTCCGGACCGCCGTGGGTATGTTAGCCTTCAACACAAAGCAGGACCACCTCAACCCAACCCCCAACAAACAATCATGTGCACATAAATATAATACACTAGCATGTATAACAGTCAAACCGATCAACAGATCACAAAGCATATCAATCAATCCTATAACCAGGATATCGACCTAACAGGTCACTAGCATAACATCATCCTATATATCAGGACACCGACCCAACCTAATCACTAAAGCATAACATGCAATAATCCAAATACAATCCATAAAGTTGATATAGTGAGGATAACTCACCTTGCAACTGTCGACTCGAAAGATAAGCTCAAACTCTCTGATCGCTACCAAAAACCCCACCACCTATATTCGCCATACAACCATGTTAATAAATTCCCAAAATACCCCCAAAAGTTCAAAATCTGACCCATGGTCAAAGTCAAAGTCAACTACCAAGTTCAACAGTCCATGTTGACCTGAACTCGTCGAGTGCCACTAGCCACTCGCCGAGTTACTTGCATACTCGTCCACTCGCCGAGTCACTAGAGTGACTCGTTGAGTTCTTAAGGCTTGCGGCCGAAACTCCTTGGCCACTCGTCGAGTTTTCCCCTTGCAACTCATCAAGCTCATATGCATGCAACGGTTGGGAAAACCCCACCCTAACCGACTCGCCGAGTCACTTTACTGACTCGCCGGGTCTACGACAATCTTCATCAGACTCGCCGAGTTGTTCATCCAACTTGTCGAGTTCAGGACCATCTTCATGTGACTCGCCGAGTCGACCATGAAACTCGTCGAGTCCCTTCAGTCCTTCATTCATACAGGTGCTTTTTAAGCCATGCAAAGGCTCCATATTGCATATTTAAGCTCCTAGGGCATGTTTATCACGTAAAGTTGCAAACTTTACGTGTATGCAAGATGATAATGACCCAAAACATGCTAAAGGAGTCGCTTAAGGTAAGGGGAAGGTCATGTCTTGACAAAAATTGATACTTTATGACAATGAGGGGCTAAAGGAGTCCAGATCTGAGGTTGCAACCTCAGGTCTTGACCCAAATTGGAGTACCGCCACAATACCCTAAAGAAAAGGGATCTAATCCCATAAATGAAGAGATCTAGTTAAAAGAGAGCCAAGGTAACAACTTTTTACCTCCAAAATGATGCCAAGACAGGGTAGCATCCGGATCTACAACAGCCCCTTGCTCCAAACTTGTTGAACTCCAAGCTCTTTACTCCAAGATCCCTCTTCCAAGCTAAGAAGCAGACAAATATAGAGAGCAAACAGGAATTAGGGTTTCTGAACTCAAGGGAGGAAGTAAGAGAGGCTAAGGGGGGATAAGTGATCCTTAAATAGGGTGCAAAACCCCGGGAATTAGGGTTTCATCCTCCAGCTCCTACTCATTGAGTCCCTTCTTGGACTCAGCGAGTAGGTCACTTAAACATGCGGACCAACCCGCTACTACTCGACGAGTCAGGGAAACCAACTCGTCGAGTAGGACTTGAAATCAAGAGAAACTATTATATAATTAATACTTGTGAATCGGGGCGTTACAATTCTCCCCCACTTGAACTAGACTTCGTCCTCGAAGTCCACTGAGGTGAACAACGTTGGGTAGTGCTCCCGCATTTCTGCCTCCGGCTCCCACGTCCACTCGGATCCCCTCTGATGCTCCCAATGCACCTTCACCAAAGGCATCTCCTTGTTCCACAAGATTTTCTTGTTTCTTTCCAGAATGGCCACAGGCCTCTCCACGTAATTCAGGCGCTCCTTGACCTGAATATCATCCAATGACACCACTGCCTCCTGATCCATAATGCACTTTCGCAACTGCGACACGTGGAAAGTGCTGTGAATCCGGGTAAGCTCCTCCGGTAGCTTCAGCCTATATGTCACCTTGCCAACTCTGGCAATGATCCTGAACGGTCCAATGTAACCGGGACCCAATTTCCCCCTCTTCCTGAAGCAAACACCCTTCCAGGGTGAGACCTTCAGGAGTACCATATCACCCACCTGGAACTCTAACTCATATCGGCGTCTGTCAGCGTAACTCTTCTCCCGACTATGAGCGGTCTGCAATCGCTGCCTAATCTGTTGAATCTTCTCGGTAGTTTGCAAAACTACCTCCGTCCAACCCATTAACCTATGTCCGACCTCACCCCAACAAATCGGGGTGTGACATCTTGGCCCATACAATAGCTCAAAAGGCGAGGCGCCGATGCTGAAATGATAGTTGTTTTTGTAGGAAAAATTCGCAAGGAGTAGGTGGGAATCCCAACTCCTACCAAAATCAATACACACGCCCTCAACATATCCTCTAGGGTTTGAATGGTCCGCTCACTCTGACCGTCGGTCTGCGGATGAAATGAAGTGCTAAAGTGCAAATCGCGTGCCCAGTTCCTCATGGAACTTCTGCCAGAAACGGGAGGTGAATCTAACATCCCGGTCGGAAACAATGGAGACCGGATGTAACGCCCCGTTCTTAAAGTACTTATTTATGAGTCCCTGAGATTTAAGAGGAAGGTTATTTTGGTCCTTTCATGGGAAATGGGTTTCATCCAAGAAGGTTTTGGACCAGGGTATGTATCCAGAAGCGTAGGGCTTCTCGCCACCTCTTCGTGGATATAAAGTTCATCGAAAACGAAGCTAGAATGTGGGAGTTATGACACTTTGAAGATTTTGGCATTTATGGCCCTTAATGGAAAAGGTTGACAATGTAAGCCATGCATGCATGAGGCACACGTGTGGGTACGCCCAGCGTACTAGAGGTACGCACGGCGTACTCTTAGAGTCCTAAAACCCTAAAATTAGGGTCAGCCACTATATAAGGAACATAATGGTTCTTACCCTAGCCTCCATAAGCACTCTCTTAACCTCTGAAACCCTAGATAGCCGTTCCACCTCCATTGTTGGGTGTGTTTGGCCTTGGAAAGCTTGTTTTGGCAAAAGAGAGGCTAGAAGAAGAAATAGGAAGTTGTCAAAGAAGGAGTTGAGTGGCTGGAGCTTTTAGATCTGGAAAGACATCATCCTTTGGAGCCTATCTGAGGTATAAAGCTTCTTGCTTGGCATTTATATTGAGTAGATCTACGTGTTATGAAGCTTTGACACCATTCTTGTCCCAAAAGTCCTCATCTTGATGCATGTTTCGGGTTGGTCAAGATTATCTGTCCTTTCAGACCTTAGGAGAGGTCTTGAGTGAGAAAAATGAGGTCCCAAGGGTTGTGGTTGTTCCATGTGTGAGATAAGTAGGTCTTAATGGATTAAGACCTTGGGTTAAGAGCTTATTAGACGTCCCAAGCAATAAAGTTTAAGACTTTATGAATCCTAGGCATATTTGGTCTATGGATTGGGTACGCCCAGCGTACTCCCTCTGTTGGGTTTTCATTTTGGGCCTTAGAGATTGGGCTGTTATTGGGCTGCTGGATTTTGGGCCATGACTGGACATTATGGATGGAGTATTGTGGACTCATTAATTATTATGGACCATGGGTCTAGGCCCATTTGGTGAGGTGGGCGCAATTTAGTAAATTGGGCCAATATTGGGCTTTGCTTCGGACTTTTGGTCTTTGGGCCGTTAGTAGGCTTGAGAGCTTATCTAGTGTTGGGTCTTTCATAATTTGATTGTGGGCCTTAGTCATAGGCCAGATTGAGTTAAGGGTAAATTGGTCAATTTACCCTTGGAAGGATATTGTGCTTGGTCTAATGGTTATTTTTGCTTCTTCGGTTAGTCCGGGATTTTCGGTGAGGCGGTGATTCGGGAATCTGCTTCTTCAGTTCAGAGTTTCGGCAACTGTGAGGTGAGTTATCCTCACTTTATCAACAGGGTCTAAGGCACCAAGGTCGGCCCTTTTATCGGACTGAGATCCGGGTATCGTTGTATGTTATTTCTTTGATATGTTTGCATCTTGGTAGTTAGGATGGTATTATGCTAGTGACCGGTTAGGTCGGCATCCTGGTTAGGAGGATGTTATGTTATGTGATCTGTTAGATCGGTTAACTGAATGTGAATTGTTATATGAATGAATGTTTATGTGCACATGGTTGTTGGACTGGGGTTGGGTTGAGGCGGGTCTTGCTTTGTGCTGTAGGCCAACATATCCAGGGCGGACCGGTTGTCCCGAAGGCCCAGTGAGCGATCCGGATAGGCTGTAGGCCCCAAGAGGGCGGACCAGACGTGCCGAGGCTCGGAGAGTGGACCAGAACGACTGAAGGCCCGGTGCAGGCGGACCAGTCATCCTGTAGACTCAGAGAGTGGACCAGGTGGATTGAAGGCCCGGTGCGGGCAGACCAATCACACTGTAGACTCGATACGTATGGCTAGACTCGGAGGGTGGACTAGGTGGACTGAAGGCCAATGTGGCGGACCAGTCACACAGTAGACCCGAAGTGCATGGCTGTTTAGTGTTCTGATATGATATGGCATGTTATGCGTGTATGGTATATGTGGTTGGTATTTTTGGGGGTATCTCACTAAGCTTTCGGGCTTACAGTTGTGGTTTAATGTTTTTCAGGTTCTTCAGGAGACCGTGGCAAGGCAAAGGCGTGATCGTACCGCTCATCATGATTATGTTTTATGATGTGATTCTGGGAAGACTCTGATAATAATTGTATTGAAAACCTTTTTGTAATAACATTAAGAAAATGGGTTGTTTTTGAAAAGTTAAATTTGGTTGAAATTTTATGGTCGTTACAAGTTGGTATCAGTGCCTTGGTTTGAGTGAATTGGAGGAACATTCGTGTGAATCCAGTCTCAAATCAAGGAGAGATGTTAAAAGAAAATTTAAAATGGTTTTCAAAATGGGTAAAAGGAGGACGCGGAGGTACGATCAGCCGGAGCCAGTAAGTAACCCAAAAATACCATACATGATATTTGTTTTCGAGCTTTGATAGAACAGCATGCTAGTACTAGGCTAGGGATCTTCAGGATTTCATGATAATGTTGCATGTTTTATGATGCCTGCTAGCCTAGGGATTCTTCTATGGGAGATTTCCAGTGTTCCTCTAGGAGTGAGGGTTGAGTTCTTGTTATGTTTGTTTTTTTGCTAGGGTGTTGTGGTGATAATTGATATAAATATGGGTAGGCGTGGAAGGTAGTATGGGCCCGTACTACTGAAATCACAGGACCCATACGCGTATCAAATAAGCCACAACCTCTAGGGTTGGTTTAGGTGTTGGTTCCCGAGATAGTGGGAAGTATCTGAGATCTTGTGGTGTTCTTCAGTATGGTGGTTACAAGACATGCTGGGAGCGGATCCGGGTCGGGATCGGGTGCAGGAGAGGGAGGACAGGGCGGGTCAGTACCGCCCGAGGTTATTGGTCAGATAAACACAGGCGAGTTGGACGCTAGGATCCGTGAGATCCTGCACGACGAGGTTGCCGCATTGTTCCGGGCTGAGTTACCGGAACTGTTCGGGTCGATCAAGACCGCTATGATTGAGTATTTCGATGAGCGCTATGCGTCTCTCACAGAGACGGCTATCGCGGCGGCTACGGCGGCTGTAGCAGTGGCAGGGGGAGGAGCCGGTCGAGGTTTTCAATATCGGGACTTCGATAATACGAAGCCTCCTACCTTCGATGGGGTGCAGGACCCGATTGTTGCTATGAGATGGTTGTCCGACGTGGAGGGATGTTTCTTCACGTGTTCATGCCCTGCTGATCAGAGGGTGAGGTGTGCTCTGAACCTGTTGAGGCTCAGGGCGAAGGATTGGTGGAGATTGACCACGGGGTCATATTCGGATACGCAGAGGGCTGCGGTTTCATGGGATCAGTTCCGGGAGATGTTCAGCACTCGTTATGTTCCGCGAGTTGAGAGGGAGAGATTAGCTCAGGAGTTCCTGAAACTGAAGCAGGATTCGGAGTCGGTGACGGAAATCACCAGGATGTTCAATGAGAGGGTGATGTTTTGCCATGAGTTCGCTTCGGAGTAGGCTCAGATGTCCCGATATCTGAGTATGCTCAAGAGGGATATCAGGTAGTTTGTGTCTACGCAGAGGTGCAAGACCTTGTTGGAGTTGCAGGAGGCCGCCAGGCGGCGTGAGTTGGAGATTGAGTTGCAGTTGCGAGAGCAGAGGCAGGCTTCGGTGCAGTCGCAGCCGGCGCCGAAACGGTCCAAGACCGTTGATTCGAGATTGGGAGGTCAGAGCATCCACACTTGTGGGAAGTGTAGGAAGGGTCACACCGGAGTTTGTAGGTCCGGAGGTGCATGCCGCAAGTACGGGAAGGAGGGGCACTATGCGAGGGATTGTCGGCAGACAGCCCCGGTTCGGGATTTGATGATTTGTTATCATTGTCATCAGGTTGGGCACTTGAGGGTCAACTATCCACAGCTTGCTGCAGGACCGGTGTAGGCTCCAGCACGGCCACATTGAGGATCACGGGTGGAGGTCAGGGTGGAGCGGAGCCCCCAAGGGCTCAGGGTCGTGCTTTTCAGCTTATAGTAGAGGAGGTCAGGGCAGTGCCGGATGCAGTTGCGGGTATGTTTCTTTCTTGATGTCTTGTTATTTAATGATTATTGTGGAGTATTGTTTATCTGCTAGTCTCGTTGTGTGGTTTTCGGTATTGTATTCATTGTTTTTTAGGGTTACGGTATGGTTATGGGTTTAGTGTTGGGAATTTCGTTGGTTATCATTCATGAGGGTTATTAGTGGAAATCTGGTGTCTGGTCTGAATGTCGGGTAGCATCTGCAGTCTGAGGAGTGGTTAGCTAAAGATCGAGTTCCTTCGAGCTCGGGATGATCAGTGTTGATATGCGGTTTTGTGAAGGTTGCTCGTTCTAGTGGGAATCAGTTCGCGTGTAAGTGTTTGTGTTGTGTAGGGTTGTTGAGGGAGATCGGTGATGGCGACCGGTGGTTGATAGTCAGTGCTCTAAGTGGGGAAGAATTGGAGAATTCTCCGGAAGATCGATGAGCATGAGAGGTTGTTTAGCTGCATGGGATTCAGCAGTGTTTCTATCAGCCAAAAGCGTAGGCTGGTATGAGTAAGTGGCAGGCGTGCGGGGCGAGATACAGACTAAGGGTGATTGATTGTGGAAGGCCTGGGATCGGGCCGGGATTGAGTATGTAGGATAGAGGTAGAGTTCGGAACCCTAGAGGGCTAGAACAGTATGCATGGGAGATTTTCCCGGAGGGATAACTCGGAATGTTGATTGCTAGTTGAGCGGTCCGGATAGACTGAAGGCCGGTAGGCGTACCAGTCAGGTCGAAGGCTCGGAGGGCGGTCCAGATCTGCTGAAGGTTCTGAGAGTGGTCCAGATTGGCTGAAGGCCTGGTAAGGCGGTCCAGTCATGCTGAAGACTCTGCATGTGTCGTTAGATCGGTACGAGGAAATGGATTGAGTATGTCGCGATATGTTAGCGTTAGAAGGTCTGGCCCCGGGTATTGATCATGGTGGGTGGAAGGTAGAGCATGGACTTGAGAGTCCTTGCGAGCGGATCCAGAGTATGTGTGGTGCATAGGATAGCGGTTATGCTATAAGAGAATGGTGTAGTATTGAGTGAGCACCGTAGCACTTGTGGTAATCTCAAGGCAGCCAAGTGGATTTCCTTGGTAAGGGAAAGGAAAGGAATGTAGCTCCAAGAGGAAGTGTAAGTTCACGGATGTGAAAGCAGTAGTGCAGAGTTATGATTGGGGTGTTCCAATCATGGTTGATGAGCAGTGTGTCGGCGACTGTGGTATGGAATCACATTCGGGTTGGATGTTTGCTTTGGCTCGGAAGGAATGCAGGGATGGAATCTTGGATTTCCAGTTCGATTTTGATTTATGTGGTGGAAATTCAGCCTAGGGGATGTTTGAAGGTGTCGTCAGTGTATCGGGTTTTCCCAACCCGAAGATGTTAGAGCCAGTTCCGCATGGGTATGAAATTGCGGCGGAGAACTCTTGGGAGTTGCTCTGAGGCTGAAGGATGTGTCGTCCTGTCAGCATGGAGTGGATAAAGTTGGGCTCAAACCGGGAATTCCGGTGGTTTATGGATTTTTCTAGCTCGTATGAGTTGAGCTATCGTGAATTCCTCAGTAAAAATGTGAGGGTGGGGAAGTGATGGGGAGATGGTATAGTGGGCCCTATTTTTTTAAATTGAAAATAATAATAATAATATCAAATTAATTGAAAAATAAAAAGACAAGGATATTATTGTCAATTCACTTTTGGCATGGACTAAGTTTGCAACAAAAATCGTTTTTCATGGATGAAGCATGCAAGGTTAAACCAAACAAGAGACGATCCGAGTTAATTTTAAAAACAAGGACTAAACATGGTTTTTCACACTTGCATGAGGGACGAGTCATGTAATTTACCCTTGTAACATGTTTGAAATGTGAAGCCGAAATAGTGGCTTCATAAGAATGTAGAGATGATATCAAAGACAAAATTATGTGTTTGGTTTCATGCGGTTATCATATTTAAGAGTAAATTGCCCTCTAGGTCCCTGACACCTTGGTGTTTGATATGCAGCATACTTTTTGTCCGACCTTTTGAAAAAGTAACAAAACATAGTCTTTCGTTTAAAGAAAATACATTTTTTTACATTCGTAGTACATATAGAATCTATATGACCATTTTCACCTTTTTAATTTATTTTTCTTTTTTATTCATATATATATATATATATATATATATATATATATATATATATATATATATATATATATATATATATATATTAATTAACAATATAAAATAAAAACGACCCATATTTATATCACCCCACACCTACCCATATCATATCCCAACCCAACCCCACCCTTCTCCTTCTTTCACTACTAGAAAATGAGATATATTTGTCGCTAATCAACAACGAATTTGTTAAGGATCCGGTGATGGAAATTACGATGCTCCTTAAACCCTAAATATGACTTGGTAGATATCAATAGACATGTTGCTGATTTTTAGTTTCCTCCCATATTTTCGCTAATTTTAAATTGAGAAATTGTCAGAAAAGTCCTAATATTTTCAAAAAAGTTTCACTTTAGTCTCAATTTTTTTTAACAGAAAAGTCTTAATTATTTGATTTTACATGATAATATGTCATTTCATGTTAAAAAAAATGTTAATTTGAATCAACATAAAATAACTGAGACTTTTGTTCAAAAAAATTTGAAAATAAAGTGAAACATTTTCAAAAATATTGAGACGTTTTATTTTTAAGTTTCCTCTCAATATTTCAGTTCCCCACGCCCTCCCTCCTAAATTCTCACTAAAAACATCTTACCCTAATTTCAATCATCCATTCTCTTTCCCTAATTTCAATCCGACACCCCTACCCCCAACGTCGCCGATTCTGGTCACCCCTACCCCCAACATCTCTGATTTCCGCCGCCACCATACTTACTACAAATAAATGATGTTGTGGAGGTGACTTTGTGCAGGCGACGCATGTCGTCTGTACATACCTATTTGTGGCAATGAATTATGTATTTTATCTAAACCCTAGAATGGAGAAATGAGTTTCAAAAATTCCCACACAGAAGAACCAAGAAGCCACAATACCTCTGAATTTTTCCGTCTTATTCATGGGTATAAATGGTAACTCGATTACAACCATTAAATGGTTGCTTTTTCTCCGAATTTCACGTCTAAACCAGAAGTAAGAAGAGTGTTTTTCTCTACTCCGTTTTCGTCTTTTTAATTTCTCAGTTTTCACTTAGTCTTTGGGTATAAATGATAAATCGATTGAATGATTGTTGAAGCAGATGTCCTAAACCAGTAAATCCGAGTTGGAAATTCCAACATTCTGAATTTTGAGACTTGAGGTAAAATTTTATTAGTTATTTAATATTTTGGAATTATGATGTATGAGGTGTAGCACCCGATTCCTTGTATGCCTTTTATTCAAGTATTTTGTGTTTTTCTCTGGGACTCGATGAGTTGGATGCCCAACTTGTCGAGTAGAGTCGTGATCTGCAGAAAGTTTAAGTGACCTACTCGACGAGTCGGAAGACTGAATCGGCGAGTAGGTTCTGGTTAAGTAAAACCCTAAATCTGAGCGTTTGTACCCTATTTAAACACCTTATCTCAGCCTCCATCGCCCTTATCACTCCCAGAAATTTGTGTATCGAAACCCTAGCCATTTTTGTGTGTTCTAAGGCCATTTTGGTGCATTTGGTGGTTTGTGAAGCTTGAAGAAGAAGAAAGAAGCTTGAGAGTTCGAGTTGGGGCTTAGAGATTCAGAGATCTAGTTCCATTTTCAGCACAATCAAGGTAAAATGCCCCTGTCTTGGTCTTCTATGTGTGGTATTCATCTTTAGACTTGGGTTTTGGGCACATTTACGGCTTTCCAAGCCATATTCGGATTTGTGGAGTGTCAGATGACGTTTTGACTTCAGATCTGAGTCATTAGAAGGGTCTCATGGCATAAAGGTGCCAACTTTATGGCCATGAGAGCCCCATGCATCTTGTAGAGCACTTTTTATGGCTTTTTGAGCCAAAACCCCCATGCATGTGCACCAAGTTTAGAGCTTTACGTATGAAATGGACATTAGGGGGCCACATCTATGATTTTGTGGTATTAAGGCCCATTAAAATCGACTTTATAGTGTTGGTCATGGATGGACTCGACGAGTTGTTCTTAGGACTCGACGAGTCACGGTGTTATGACCACCAACTCCTTTCTTGTGGACGGACCAGTTGTTAGGGAGGAAAGTCCCTTAGATGTTTAGACACAAAAAGGAACCTGGGAATCATGGGACTCGACGAGTGTATGAACAGACTCGGCAAGCCCAAGGCAATCTCCCAATCTTTGAAGATGGACTCGACGAGTTGTTCATACAACTCGGCGAGTCGTAGACCGAACACATTCTTATAAGGGAGATGAGCTCACCGAGTTCAAGGAGGAACTTGGCGAGTCGGATGAAGATGGTCCCGATGGGTTGAATGAAGGAGAACCCGTCGAGTTCTTGCTAGACTTGACGAGTGGAGTCGAGGTTGGATCGGATTAGTAGAGTATGGACTCGGCGAGTTGGTGGACCAACTCGGCGAGTCAGGTCAACTGAGTGTTGACTTTAACTGGTTATGGTATTGACCCTGGTTAGGGTCATATGTTCGGTTTGATGACTTGAGGATTGTCGTGTAGGGATTGAGTATTCGAGGAGAGCCGACCTTCACGCCGAGGACAGTTCAAATGCTACACGACATCGAGGTGAGTTACCTTCCAGTAGGAGTGGGTCTAAGGCACCAAAGTTGGCCCACTAGTAATTGTTAGTTGGGATGATTATCTTGGTGATAATTGTTTGGTCTGTTATTATTGGATATATGAGTATGCTAGATTGTTGGATATGTGAGTATGCTAGTTGCTAGTTGCTATGTTATGTGAGATAGTATCAATAAAAGGGGACTAGTCCCCGATTCGGTCGTTAGGACCAATGGGTAGATCGGACACCCCAAATATGTCTGACAGCATGATTATGATATGATATTATGCGTTAGTAATAGGGGTGAAATAGTCCCCGTGTTCGGTTGAAATAAACCGGAGGGCAGGTCAGCTCCCCAGAATAGCTTGATATGGGTAGGTCAGCACCCCAGAATAGCTTGACATGGGTAGGTCAGCACCCGAGAACGACTTGACATGGGTAGGTCAGCACCCCAGAATGGCTTGACATGGGTCAGACGGGCGCCCCAGAATTGCCCGACAGTTTGTATGATATGTGTTGTATGGTATGTGGTATGATGGGGGAACTCACTAAGCTTTGTGCTTACAGTTTCAGTTTTGGTTTCAGGTACCTCTTCGTCCAAGTGGAAGGAGTCAGTGGTGTAGCAACGCATCACACACGCACACATGATTTCTCTTTAAGTTTTCTGGGATTGTACTCTGATATTTTATTACTTCATATGATATGATTTTGAGACATGACACTACGATTTTATGTATTGACATGATTTTAGCAATGTCTTGATAAGTTATTTTATAAACCACTTAAATAAAAATGAAATTTTTGGCCTTGATTTTTGGGATGTTACATGAGGTTAGTGAAGTCTGATGTTCTATGACTTGATATGGCCCTTGGTTAGTTACTTAATTGTAGTACAATTTATATTTATGTTTTATTAAGAAATCCATTAGGTTCTGCAATAACCGATGCACAACTTCTTCTATGTCATAATCTATATCTCTTTTTATGAAACTTTGCTTGTAGTGATGTTGAAACTATTTATTTTGTGTTATGTGCTCCCTTTCATGCTATCATACGAGTTTATGACCTCCCTCTTACCTTGATTGATAGTATTTTAGTGAAGACTAATTCTTTTTAGAGGAGAATTCAATTTGTTATGAACACCAACTGTTTGAGAAAATACCCCAATGAATGAACCATGCATGTGCATGTACTATATATTATGGTTAACAGATTACATGTGTTTGCATTATGTTGAAGTATAAGGTAGAATGAAAGATCATATTTTTCAGCAATTATAGTATTACAAATTACAATTGCAGGTATAATTTTCATTAATTCATTGTAGGTTGCTTATTTTTCAAATTTTATGTTCCATATCTTACAGGGCTAAAACAAACTTTTTGAAGGTTGGGGAGGAACTGCAAAAGGAAACTCTATCATTACAAGCAGGACCCCTTTTATACCAACTTCAAGGGCTTTGTACACGATGAGAATCTACAAGAAAATTATGGCTATTTTTGTGCTAAGGCATATATATATATATATGTGAAAGAATGGAATCTTCCACAGATTCTTTTAAAAGAAAGGTTATTTTGTAATTGATTAATATATAATTAGCATGGTAACCCTTCTTTCTTTAATTTTATTACAAATATTTATTTATTGTAGGGTGGAAGTTCTTATCTTGTGTTTGTAGTTAAAGTTAAGCATCTTGAAAATCACTACTATTGTTGGTAAGTAATTGTACCTTTCATAGTATTTACAATTACATAAGTAAATGGTAGAAAAATGAAATCATTATCTCTACATTTGAAATGAAGGGCATATGAGTTTGTTTAATTAGCTTCTGAATTCCTACCAGAGCATGGTCGCAGATTCAAAGCAGGAAATCATTGCTAAAATCTTGGTAAGATGTTTGGCCACTTTATTGATTATTTTAGGAATAAAAGGCTCCTTCTTGTTGAAAATAACTTTTTAATTTAAATAGGATTTTATCCTTCATGAAAGTTGTGTCTTCTTATTTGAACCTATTTGTATTTTTGGATTGAAAAGTCTCAGATCATATTGTTACAAGAGTGTTTGTGTAACACTTGATTTTCAGTATGAATTTATTTCAAACTGTTTGTTTTTCTCTTTAGGACATGGCGTGTCGAGATGACTTTGGCCGTAGAGTTTAATGAACCAACATGGCGTGTCGAGGTGCCTCAACATGGCGTGTTGGCAACTGAGAAGGAAACCCTAATTTTTAGAGTGGTGTACCCTATTTAAAGGCCTTAAGTCCCTTGGTTGGCCTCCTTACCAGCATCCTCTGTCCAGAAACCCTAAAATCGTGTATCATCTTCCATAGTTAAGTATGTGAGCTTGTGGAGAGCCTTGGGTGTTCATTTTTGTGCATTTTGAAGGAGCTAAAGAGCTAGGGGTTGCTTAGCTTGAAAAAGAGGCATTGGATCCAGAACCACCATCTTATTTGCCACGTTTTTGAGGTATCAAGTTCCCACCTTGCTTGTTAGTTGCTCAAATCTCTTTTGGGGCTAGATTGTATGCTTTTAGCCTTAGTTGGGTGGATGTTGAGGTTTAGGACGTCCATATTGCTTATTCCTTCTGATCTAAGGTCTTCATGAGCTCTTTTGTCATAAAGGTGCCAACTTTATGGATTTAAGGGCTTCATGCATTCATTAAGTCCTTCATTAAGATCCTTTTAAGTATTTGAGCTTCTCCTAGTCATGCATGAGCATAAAGTTCCTAGGAGTAAAGTTGGAAACTTTACCTTTCTAGACATCATTTTGGTCGAGATCTGAGCTTTAGAGCTCTTAGATTATGTGAAGGCAGCTTAATGCATTAAGTTGTTGGGTTTCAGGCGAACACGACATTTTTATTGGTAAACACAGTGTGTTGGTTTGGTTTTCCCCGATCTAAAGTTGATGGAGAAACACGGCATGTTGAAGGACAACACAACGTGTTTGGTCAACGCGGACCGTTGACCTTGACTTTGACTTTTGACTTTGATCAAGTTTGACCTAACGGGAGTGTTGAGGCATTTGGAGTGGTATCTAAGGAATTATTTCTATTTAGGGGGTTGAGTTGAGCTGATATTCGGAGCTGGGATGTATTCAGCTATCGTTCAGCATTCGTGGTGAGTATCTTCACTGGTTTTAGCGGGTCGAAGGCACCAATTTCGGCCCTTATTATTTATGTACAATGTTAGGAGTCTATATAACCCTTGCATGTATTATTGCTTATGTGCTTACCGGGATTAAGCCCGATGTTGGGCAGGGCCTCATGATCATTTTGTATGCTATGTGATTACTGTTTTTGCATGTGTTTACTTTTTATATGATATATGTATGCTAGGCGGCACTAGATCAATTACCGGGCGAGGCACGATACCGGGCAAGGCCCAATGCCAGATGGGGTCCGATGTCGGGTGGGGCCCTATGATATGGCGGGAACCATATATGTTTTATTATGTATGGTGTGTGGTAGTTTGGGGAACTCACTAAGCTTCGTGCTTACGGTTTTCAGTTTATGTTTCAGGTACTTCGGGTTGCAAAGGAAGAGCTCGGGTTGACTGCATTGCACACACCGCTGGTACACTGCTTTTGACATTTTACTCTGATTTACTAATATTTGATATAATTGTTTCATTTGAGATGTTTAGTTGATATTCAAATACTACTTTTATTTATTTAAAAATATGAAATTTTTGGTCCATATTTTTGGAATGTTACAAGTTGGTATCAAAGCCTTGGTTTGAGGGATTCAGTCACACTCTCGGGTGTGACTAAACTCAAACTGAGGATTTGATAAAGTTTTTAAAAGAAAATTATTTGTATTCAAAGGATTTCTAAAAATATAAAGGGTGTGATGCATGCAATCGACTGAGCTCTAGTAAGTTTTCCCAAATTACCCATACATGTTTATGATATGTTTTGAATTGTGAATCACATGCTATATAGGGCTAAGGATCGAGGAGAGATGCCTTTGTATGCTTGTTGTATGAGTTTATAGAATTGCATGCTAGTATTTATTAGTCAGTAATAGGATGGCCTGATTAGGTTAAATTTGATTCTGATTACTTGATGCTCGAATGCTACTTGCTTTGTGCTTTTAGGAGTTTTAACTAGTTTTAACTAACTAGTAAATGAATACACTAAGTCACATATTATGCGAACTAAATAATTTTAGAAGGTTAGGTTTTAACGCTATTGCGCAGCTCTTGTTTGAGTCCTAACCGTTGTAGTGTGAGATCTCTCATTCGAAGAATTATCTGATTTTAGTAATATGAAATGGTATTCACGAGCTAGTTAGAGAAGTTAGCAGGAACTTCTTCTACAACTGATTGCGGAGAGTGGTGTGGAGATTTCCTTAGGGAAGCCTGGGATGTGATTAGTGCTGGGAGCGGTATTAGTGGAAGTGACTTGGTGGAGTCAAAGCCATCCTTGAGGAAAGTACGGATAGATGTGGAAGGTAGTATGGTCCTATACTACTGGAAGCAGAGGATTTGTACTCGATTCAAGGAGGGTTGCGATAAGAGCAGTAAACTTGTAGAATTTGTGATCCCTTGTTACATGATTTGTGACAAGTATTCTGATCACTTATATGGTGTATTTTCAGTATAGTGACCTTGCGTGGTAGACCAGCTGGCAGTTCTGGTGTCGGAAATGGATCAGGCAGCTTGACGATCAGATGAGGGACTTCATCTCATCTGAGATTATGCAAGTGTCATTGAGAAGGCTCATGTGATATTCGGTACGGTCAAGGAGGGCATTGGAGATTCTTGATGAGCGATTGAGCACCTTTCACGCTGAGATGGTGGCTTTGGTCAGGATGCGTTCTCTAACCTTCAGGGAGTTTCGGGTGTACGGGGCGCCAAATTATCATGGGGCGAGGAACCAAATTGCGAGCACAATGTGGTTAGCAGATGTTGCTAACCTCTTTCATACCAGTCGTTGTCCTGAGGGGACAAGGTTAGGCTAGCCTCCTACCTTCTAAAGGACAAGACACGGGACTAGTAGGAGGAGGTAGGACACACGGTGGGTGATGATGCGTGATATGGGCATATTTAGTTATAAAATTCATGCATTATCTTAATACTTTATGTTGTTTTTGTCTCATTTAATGAAAAAAATGGTGCTTAATTAGTTTACAATTTCATTTTTCAGCAATAATTACATGCTCGGATGGAAAAGGAAGCAGAACTAGCGATTGGACGCTTGGATCTTGGATTTTGAAGAAAGAAGGATGTTGTTGGACAACTTGACCCCTCGTCAGTGTTTTGGCCATATCTCATGAACTGTAACTCCGATTGACGAGATTCAAAATGTTCTGAAAACTAGACACAATTTCGGACGACTTTCGTGTTTTGAGAAAATGCTGAATCCAAATGGACTCGGCGAGTAGGTCATCAACTCGACGTGTTGGTCAGAAGTTTCGTGACTCTAGACGCGCTGACTTGCCATACACGGGTTTTAAGTGACGGACTCGCCGAGTAGGTCACTGGACTCGCCGAGTAGCCCCTGTTTTGTGAAAATCTATATAAAGGGACTTTCAGATCGATACCCTAGCATATAGATGAACCCTTGGAGGCCAATTGTCGACTAAAGGTGCTGCTGGAGCGTGGGAAGCAAGGGAATCAACCCTACATTCAATTTTAAGGAGAATCAAGTCAAAATCAAGTTTACTCTTACCTAATCTCTTGTTTGAACTATGTTTTTACCAATTAATTTCGTTTTTGTGCTTGTTTCTGTTGTAATCATGAGCTAAAAACTCATAACTTCTGTTTAGGTAGATGAATTTGTGAACATGGATTGATTATTTGATTAGGATTAATTCTAATTGGTGATTATGTTTTATTAAGCTTGTTAAAGAACCTTATATGTTAACAATAACTATTCTTCTGTTAATAAATCAGTAATTAAGTTGTATGAACATCTCTTAGTTGCTAATTTCATATGATTTACGTGACCACATAGTTGTATGTCTAGGAATAACGAATGTGAAACTAGAATTAACTTGAAGATAGGTAAGTTAATGTGTGAGCTTGTGTGATACACCATCAACAAGAGGTTAATTGAATCACCAATTTGATTAGCTAATTACAAGTCTTTCTAAACCCGAATCAACAAACTAGGAAATTCATTAATTTAGACAACTTGCCATTGCTTGAATTAATATGTTTTCTAAGGATTAGCTATAGCGAATGTGAATCTAATCACTTTAGTCGGTAACCAATGAAGAATTAATCCGATATATTTACCATAAAATCATCCATGGGAACAAATGATTCGAACCTAAACAGAAGGCCTTTTTAATCATTGAATTTAGTTGATCTTTGTTTTCTTAGCTATTAGTTGCTTAGTTTGCGTGTTAGTAAAGTATTTAAGTTTCTAGTCTTGCAAAACTAGAGAAAACTCTTTTTTTACTTGTTTTATTTAGATAATATTAGCATTTATTTTAATTGTTTACCGTTCCCTGTGTTCGATACCCTACTTGCTTGAACTATATTACTAATCGATAGGTACACTGCCTTTCGTGTGTTTATTTTGTGTCTAAGTTAGTAGGATTAAAACTAGTTTGTTTCACACACATCAATGCGCTTAATTTGAGGACCTAGGATGGTTTCTCAACCAGGTTTTGAGTTGATTTCGCACCGATTATTGAGGTGCCACAGCTAGCGCGGGAGTTCCAGGATCTTCATCAGACTACGGAGACGGTGGTTGATATGTGTATATATATATATATATATATATATATATATATCATTTCTTAATATTTTAGTCTTTATTATTATTATTTAGAACTAAAAGGTACTTATAATGGTTAAATTTATGTTTTACAGATATAATTGTTGCTAGAGCGGAAATGAAATAATTGGAGCAGAAATTGGGCTTAGAAGCAAAAAAAAAAAAGTTGGTTGAAGGCAGCCCACTACGCCCAGCGTAACATGGATATGCGGACTACGCCCAACGTAGATACCAGTACGCCTAGCGTACTGATCTTGGTGCCCAAGTCCTGATCGCGATTGGTTTCCTTATTCCGCCACGTGTACACCGACTTACGCCCAGCGTACATAAGTCGTTTCCAAGGCTTATAAAAAGTTATTTTCGGCCAAACAGAATGAGGAACTCGATTACCTTTGATCCTTAGTCAACAAGTAACTTATATTTTGTCGTTTTGAGGGTCTAGAAGGCGGTCGGAAGGTTGTTAAGCTTACAAGAGCGAAGATCTAAGGGATTGAAGAGCAGATTCATGTCGGTAATCATGTGGTTTGTTATTGTGACCATGTTGGCATTCCATTGTGATGCCATTATGTGTTTACATTCTAATTTAGGTGTTAACACTTTACTTTGTGTTTATGATTGAATGGATCTTTAAATTTATGGTTTAATTGCTATTTGGGTTGATTATTCTTATTTAATTTGTTTTGTCAAGTTTAATTGAAGATCCATACGTGTTAAAGATTGTTGCTTTGTTTTCTATTGATGAATTATAGATTTTAGATGACCATGTAGTTGTGTTAATTTGAATCATAGTTGTCCAGTAACCATTGGTGATTATGACTAGAGTTTTGACCAAAACCTAGGGTTAGGAAATAAAGTAATGAACTTTAATGTGTATGCATGAGTAGAATGACCATTCGATGCATGATTTAACTCTTAAGACTAATAGGGTTAAATAAGATCAAATTTTGCTTAATACGAACCAAATACTGATTTGCATGATGGTTTGTTCACCTGATCAATGAATTAATAATTGTGTTGAAATCAAAGGATTAGTTGTCATGACCATGAAACTAGTCATATTAGGAATCGGTGAATAAAGAATAAAATTCCATTATATTAGTGGTTAACCATTAATTTGAGATGTAATTTATCTAAACCAAAGTACCTAAAGAAATTTGTCCTCCAGTCTGTGTATTGATATTTTAATGTTAATGGTATTTAAAGTATACAGTAAAAGACTTCTTCATTTCTTTCGTATGTTTAGTGTAACTTATAATCAAAAATTCTAAATTAATTCAACATTGTTCCCTTTGTGTTCGAAATTTGTTCTTACCACAACTATACTATTACACGATTAGGTTCACTGCCTAGTGTGTGTGTTAGTCCGGTGGTAATAAATTCAGTTTTATAAATTTAAAACTTGAGCATATAAAATATTTATATCAAAATCACACATCAGTGTCCGAGATCACCGCGATGTTCAGGGAGAGGGCACTTCTGGTTCCGCAGTTTGTGGCGTACGATGAGATGAGGAAGGCCTGGTATCATCTAGCTGTAAGGTGTTGGAGGATATGATAGCTTGTGCTAGTGAGAGGGAGATTGATCTGGAGATGGAGAGGAAGAGGAAGTCGGAGGGGATGTCGAGTGCTGAGGGTTCGGGCAAGAGGCCCAAGGTATTTGATTTTAGACCGAGGGGCCAGCATGGTTGTAGCCACTGTGGCAAGTTCGACAAGGCACACGAGGGGGCGTGCCGAGTGGGTGGTTCTGGCTGCTTCAAGTGTGGCCAGACTGGTCATATCGGCAAGGATTATACTGTTACCACCACCG
This sequence comes from Lactuca sativa, assembly GCF_002870075.4. Classification (NCBI taxonomy): domain Eukaryota; kingdom Viridiplantae; phylum Streptophyta; class Magnoliopsida; order Asterales; family Asteraceae; genus Lactuca; species Lactuca sativa. Next base: position 229,996,238 of record NC_056627.2, on the reverse strand, counting down.
CTCCGGTATCTGGGCATATTTGCTTTCATTGCAATCAAAGGGGCCACAAGAGGGCCCAGTGTTCGAGTTTGATAGCAACAGCAACAGGACCGGTGTCAGCACCCGCTCCTACAACATTGAGGATCACTGACGGCCGTCAGGGCTGGACCGAGGCGTCTGCGGTGAAGAGCATGGCTTTCCATCTCACTGCGTAGGAGGCGCGTGCAGCTCCCGATGTCGTGACGGATATGTATCTTCTCCTTATCTCTTTATTTATATTGAATTTTTGTTTACGGTTATGTGTTTTCTTATGGTTATATATATCTTCTCCTTATCTCCTTATCTCTTTATTTATATTGAATTGTTGCTTTGGTATTATTTAATTCGGGGGATACCCGATCGTTTGTTTCTATATTACTTAGCAAGAGATTTAATGGATCTCCAGGGGAGCTGGATTGTCCTCTCGATGTTGAGATTGTCGATGATAGGTCTATCCGAGTTGCGAAAGTTCATCGTGGTTGTACTCTTCAGTTATTCAGTGAGCAATATCCCAGTTGATTTGGTTCCTATTCCTCTGCGTGGGAACAAGTTTAACATGGGAATGGATTGGTTGATCCCTAATGGGGCAATGATCGACTCCGAGCAGCATTTAGATCGGGTTCGGAACTCAAGTCGGGAAGAGTTACTGATTCAGGGTGAGAGACCGCAGTGTGGACCGATTATGTGTTATGCAGTGAGGGCCAGACGCTATCTTCATCAGGGTTGTTCGGGTTTTGTCGCCTATGTCATGGATGCTCAGTATAAGGGTAAAACAACCACGGATGATGTAATAATCGTGCGGGATTACTCGGATGTGTTTCTGGAGTATTTACCAGGGGTACCTCTAGAGCGTCAGGTGGAGTTCAGGATTGATCTTGTTCCAGGTGCGGCTCCGATAGCCAAAGCACCTTATCAGTTGGCTCCTACCGAGATGCAGGAGTTGTCTACACAACTGCAGGAGCTGTTAGACAAAGGATTTATTAGGCCGATCAGTTCGCCTTGGGGATCCCCGATTTTGTTTGTGAAAAAGAAGGACGGGTCTCATTAGATGTGTATCGACTATCGGGAGTTAAATTAGGTAACAGTGAAGAACCGTTATCCCCTCCTGTAACACCCATAAAATCATGCCAAATTTAAACTTTTTTCAAAACACTTAAAACCATTAAACATTACATAATTTGTTTTCAAAATAATAAATATCAGAGTATCCCAGTATCAATTCATAAAAATCATAACAGCAGGAGGAGCGATACGATCATTCCTTCGCCTTGCCACGATCACTAGAAGTACCTGAAACATTACACTGAAACTGTAAACCCGAAAGCTTAGTGAGCTATCCCCAAAATATCATCCTCATAAAATCATAATCATATCATATCAACAATTACAGAACAGCACGCATAATGAGCCTTCGGCCTGACTAGACCACCTCGCAGGCCTTCAGTCTATCTGGACCGCTCTCCGAGCCATCGGCATGTATGTACCGCCTCGCAGGGCCTTCATCCTATCCGGACCGCTCGTCGGGCCTTCGGTCTGACTAACAACCCTACTGGGCCTGTAGTCTGTCCGGACCGCCGTGGGTATGTTAGCCTTCAGCACAAAGCAGGACCACCTCAACCCAACCCCCAACAAACAATCATGTGCACATAAATATAATACACTAGCATGTATAACAGTCAAACCGATCAACAGATCACAAAGCATATCAATCAATCCTATAACCAGGATATCGACCTAACAGGTCACTAGCATAACATCATCCTATATATCAGGACACCGACCCAACCTAATCACTAAAGCATAACATGCAATAATCCAAATACAATCCATAAAGTTGATATAGTGAGGATAACTCACCTTGCAACTGTCGACTCGAAAGATAAGCTCAAACTCTCTGATCGCTACCAAAAACCCCACCACCTATATTCGCCATACAACCATGTTAATAAATTCCCAAAATACCCCCAAAAGTTCAAAATCTGACCCATGGTCAAAGTCAAAGTCAACTACCAAGTTCAACAGTCCATGTTGACCTGAACTCGTCGAGTGCCACTAGCCACTCGCCGAGTTACTTGCATACTCGTCCACTCGCCGAGTCACTAGAGTGACTCGTTGAGTTCTTAAGGCTTGCGGCCGAAACTCCTTGGCCACTCGTCGAGTTTTCCCCTTGCAACTCATCAAGCTCATATGCATGCAACGGTTGGGAAAACCCCACCCTAACCGACTCGCCGAGTCACTTTACTGACTCGCCGGGTCTACGACAATCTTCATCAGACTCGCCGAGTTGTTCATCCAACTTGTCGAGTTCAGGACCATCTTCATGTGACTCGCCGAGTCGACCATGAAACTCGTCGAGTCCCTTCAGTCCTTCATTCATACAGGTGCTTTTTAAGCCATGCAAAGGCTCCATATTGCATATTTAAGCTCCTAGGGCATGTTTATCACGTAAAGTTGCAAACTTTACGTGTATGCAAGATGATAATGACCCAAAACATGCTAAAGGAGTCGCTTAAGGTAAGGGGAAGGTCATGTCTTGACAAAAATTGATACTTTATGACAATGAGGGGCTAAAGGAGTCCAGATCTGAGGTTGCAACCTCAGGTCTTGACCCAAATTGGAGTACCGCCACAATACCCTAAAGAAAAGGGATCTAATCCCATAAATGAAGAGATCTAGTTAAAAGAGAGCCAAGGTAACAACTTTTTACCTCCAAAATGATGCCAAGACAGGGTAGCATCCGGATCTACAACAGCCCCTTGCTCCAAACTTGTTGAACTCCAAGCTCTTTACTCCAAGATCCCTCTTCCAAGCTAAGAAGCAGACAAATATAGAGAGCAAACAGGAATTAGGGTTTCTGAACTCAAGGGAGGAAGTAAGAGAGGCTAAGGGGGGATAAGTGATCCTTAAATAGGGTGCAAAACCCCGGGAATTAGGGTTTCATCCTCCAGCTCCTACTCATTGAGTCCCTTCTTGGACTCAGCGAGTAGGTCACTTAAACATGCGGACCAACCCGCTACTACTCGACGAGTCAGGGAAACCAACTCGTCGAGTAGGACTTGAAATCAAGAGAAACTATTATATAATTAATACTTGTGAATCGGGGCGTTACAATTCTCCCCCACTTGAACTAGACTTCGTCCTCGAAGTCCACTGAGGTGAACAACGTTGGGTAGTGCTCCCGCATTTCTGCCTCCGGCTCCCACGTCCACTCGGATCCCCTCTGATGCTCCCAATGCACCTTCACCAAAGGCATCTCCTTGTTCCACAAGATTTTCTTGTTTCTTTCCAGAATGGCCACAGGCCTCTCCACGTAATTCAGGCGCTCCTTGACCTGAATATCATCCAATGACACCACTGCCTCCTGATCCATAATGCACTTTCGCAACTGCGACACGTGGAAAGTGCTGTGAATCCGGGTAAGCTCCTCCGGTAGCTTCAGCCTATATGTCACCTTGCCAACTCTGGCAATGATCCTGAACGGTCCAATGTAACCGGGACCCAATTTCCCCCTCTTCCTGAAGCAAACACCCTTCCAGGGTGAGACCTTCAGGAGTACCATATCACCCACCTGGAACTCTAACTCATATCGGCGTCTGTCAGCGTAACTCTTCTCCCGACTATGAGCGGTCTGCAATCGCTGCCTAATCTGTTGAATCTTCTCGGTAGTTTGCAAAACTACCTCCGTCCAACCCATTAACCTATGTCCGACCTCACCCCAACAAATCGGGGTGTGACATCTTGGCCCATACAATAGCTCAAAAGGCGAGGCGCCGATGCTGAAATGATAGTTGTTTTTGTAGGAAAAATTCGCAAGGAGTAGGTGGGAATCCCAACTCCTACCAAAATCAATACACACGCCCTCAACATATCCTCTAGGGTTTGAATGGTCCGCTCACTCTGACCGTCGGTCTGCGGATGAAATGAAGTGCTAAAGTGCAAATCGCGTGCCCAGTTCCTCATGGAACTTCTGCCAGAAACGGGAGGTGAATCTAACATCCCGGTCGGAAACAATGGAGACCGGATGTAACGCCCCGTTCTTAAAGTACTTATTTATGAGTCCCTGAGATTTAAGAGGAAGGTTATTTTGGTCCTTTCATGGGAAATGGGTTTCATCCAAGAAGGTTTTGGACCAGGGTATGTATCCAGAAGCGTAGGGCTTCTCGCCACCTCTTCGTGGATATAAAGTTCATCGAAAACGAAGCTAGAATGTGGGAGTTATGACACTTTGAAGATTTTGGCATTTATGGCCCTTAATGGAAAAGGTTGACAATGTAAGCCATGCATGCATGAGGCACACGTGTGGGTACGCCCAGCGTACTAGAGGTACGCACGGCGTACTCTTAGAGTCCTAAAACCCTAAAATTAGGGTCAGCCACTATATAAGGAACATAATGGTTCTTACCCTAGCCTCCATAAGCACTCTCTTAACCTCTGAAACCCTAGATAGCCGTTCCACCTCCATTGTTGGGTGTGTTTGGCCTTGGAAAGCTTGTTTTGGCAAAAGAGAGGCTAGAAGAAGAAATAGGAAGTTGTCAAAGAAGGAGTTGAGTGGCTGGAGCTTTTAGATCTGGAAAGACATCATCCTTTGGAGCCTATCTGAGGTATAAAGCTTCTTGCTTGGCATTTATATTGAGTAGATCTACGTGTTATGAAGCTTTGACACCATTCTTGTCCCAAAAGTCCTCATCTTGATGCATGTTTCGGGTTGGTCAAGATTATCTGTCCTTTCAGACCTTAGGAGAGGTCTTGAGTGAGAAAAATGAGGTCCCAAGGGTTGTGGTTGTTCCATGTGTGAGATAAGTAGGTCTTAATGGATTAAGACCTTGGGTTAAGAGCTTATTAGACGTCCCAAGCAATAAAGTTTAAGACTTTATGAATCCTAGGCATATTTGGTCTATAGATTGGGTACGCCCAGCGTACTCCCTCTGTTGGGTTTTCATTTTGGGCCTTAGAGATTGGGCTGTTATTGGGCTGCTGGATTTTGGGCCATGACTGGACATTATGGATGGAGTATTGTGGACTCATTAATTATTATGGACCATGGGTCTAGGCCCATTTGGTGAGGTGGGCGCAATTTAGTAAATTGGGCCAATATTGGGCTTTGCTTCGGACTTTTGGTCTTTGGGCCGTTAGTAGGCTTGAGAGCTTATCTAGTGTTGGGTCTTTCATAATTTGATTGTGGGCCTTAGTCATAGGCCAGATTGAGTTAAGGGTAAATTGGTCAATTTACCCTTGGAAGGATATTGTGCTTGGTCTAATGGTTATTTTTGCTTCTTCGGTTAGTCCGGGATTTTCGGTGAGGCGGTGATTCGGGAATCTGCTTCTTCAGTTCAGAGTTTCGGCAACTGTGAGGTGAGTTATCCTCACTTTATCAACAGGGTCTAAGGCACCAAGGTCGGCCCTTTTATCGGACTGAGATCCGGGTATCGTTGTATGTTATTTCTTTGATATGTTTGCATCTTGGTAGTTAGGATGGTATTATGCTAGTGACCGGTTAGGTCGGCATCCTGGTTAGGAGGATGTTATGTTATGTGATCTGTTAGATCGGTTAACTGAATGTGAATTGTTATATGAATGAATGTTTATGTGCACATGGTTGTTGGACTGGGGTTGGGTTGAGGCGGGTCTTGCTTTGTGCTGTAGGCCAACATATCCAGGGCGGACCGGTTGTCCCGAAGGCCCAGTGAGCGATCCGGATAGGCTGTAGGCCCCAAGAGGGCGGACCAGACGTGCCGAGGCTCGGAGAGTGGACCAGAACGACTGAAGGCCCGGTGCAGGCGGACCAGTCATCCTGTAGACTCAGAGAGTGGACCAGGTGGATTGAAGGCCCGGTGCGGGCAGACCAATCACACTGTAGACTCGATACGTATGGCTAGACTCGGAGGGTGGACTAGGTGGACTGAAGGCCAATGTGGCGGACCAGTCACACAGTAGACCCGAAGTGCATGGCTGTTTAGTGTTCTGATATGATATGGCATGTTATGCGTGTATGGTATATGTGGTTGGTATTTTTGGGGGTATCTCACTAAGCTTTCGGGCTTACAGTTGTGGTTTAATGTTTTTCAGGTTCTTCAGGAGACCGTGGCAAGGCAAAGGCGTGATCGTACCGCTCCTCATGATTATGTTTTATGATGTGATTCTGGGAAGACTCTGATAATAATTGTATTGAAAACCTTTTTGTAATAACATTAAGAAAATGGGTTGTTTTTGAAAAGTTAAATTTGGTTGAAATTTTATGGTCGTTACAAGTTGGTATCAGTGCCTTGGTTTGAGTGAATTGGAGGAACATTCGTGTGAATCCAGTCTCAAATCAAGGAGAGATGTTAAAAGAAAATTTAAAATGGTTTTCAAAATGGGTAAAAGGAGGACGCGGAGGTACGATCAGCCGGAGCCAGTAAGTAACCCAAAAATACCATACATGATATTTGTTTTCGAGCTTTGATAGAACAGCATGCTAGTACTAGGCTAGGGATCTTCAGGATTTCATGATAATGTTGCATGTTTTATGATGCCTGCTAGCCTAGGGATTCTTCTATGGGAGATTTCCAGTGTTCCTCTAGGAGTGAGGGTTGAGTTCTTGTTATGTTTGTTTTTTTGCTAGGGTGTTGTGGTGATAATTGATATAAATATGGGTAGGCGTGGAAGGTAGTATGGGCCCGTACTACTGAAATCACAGGACCCATACGCGTATCAAATAAGCCACAACCTCTAGGGTTGGTTTAGGTGTTGGTTCCCGAGATAGTGGGAAGTATCTGAGATCTTGTGGTGTTCTTCAGTATGGTGGTTACAAGACATGCTGGGAGCGGATCCGGGTCGGGATCGGGTGCAGGAGAGGGAGGACAGGGCGGGTCAGTACCGCCCGAGGTTATTGGTCAGATAAACACAGGCGAGTTGGACGCTAGGATCCGTGAGATCCTGCACGACGAGGTTGCCGCATTGTTCCGGGCTGAGTTACCGGAACTGTTCGGGTCGATCAAGACCGCTATGATTGAGTATTTCGATGAGCGCTATGCGTCTCTCACAGAGACGGCTATCGCGGCGGCTACGGCGGCTGTAGCAGTGGCAGGGGGAGGAGCCGGTCGAGGTTTTCAATATCGGGACTTCGATAATACGAAGCCTCCTACCTTCGATGGGGTGCAGGACCTGATTGTTGCTATGAGATGGTTGTCCGACGTGGAGGGATGTTTCTTCACGTGTTCATGCCCTGCTGATCAGAGGGTGAGGTGTGCTCTGAACCTGTTGAGGCTCAGGGCGAAGGATTGGTGGAGATTGACCACGGGGTCATATTCGGATACGCAGAGGGCTGCGGTTTCATGGGATCAGTTCCGGGAGATGTTCAGCACTCGTTATGTTCCGCGAGTTGAGAGGGAGAGATTAGCTCAGGAGTTCCTGAAACTGAAGCAGGATTCGGAGTCGGTGACGGAAATCACCAGGATGTTCAATGAGAGGGCGATGTTTTGCCATGAGTTCGCTTCGGAGTAGGCTCAGATGTCCCGATATCTGAGTATGCTCAAGAGGGATATCAGGTAGTTTGTGTCTACGCAGAGGTGCAAGACCTTGTTGGAGTTGCAGGAGGCCGCCAGGCGGCGTGAGTTGGAGATTGAGTTGCAGTTGCGAGAGCAGAGGCAGGCTTCGGTGCAGTCGCAGCCGGCGCCGAAACGGTCCAAGACCGTTGATTCGAGATTGGGAGGTCAGAGCATCCACACTTGTGGGAAGTGTAGGAAGGGTCACACCGGAGTTTGTAGGTCCGGAGGTGCATGCCGCAAGTACGGGAAGGAGGGGCACTATGCGAGGGATTGTCGGCAGACAGCCCCGGTTCGGGATTTGATGATTTGTTATCATTGTCATCAGGTTGGGCACTTGAGGGTCAACTATCCACAGCTTGCTGCAGGACCGGTGTAGGCTCCAGCACGGCCACATTGAGGATCACGGGTGGAGGTCAGGGTGGAGCGGAGCCCCCAAGGGCTCAGGGTCGTGCTTTTCAGCTTATAGTAGAGGAGGTCAGGGCAGTGCCGGATGCAGTTGCGGGTATGTTTCTTTCTTGATGTCTTGTTATTTAATGATTATTGTGGAGTATTGTTTATCTGCTAGTCTCGTTGTGTGGTTTTCGGTATTGTATTCATTGTTTTTTAGGGTTACGGTATGGTTATGGGTTTAGTGTTGGGAATTTCGTTGGTTATCATTCATGAGGGTTATTAGTGGAAATCTGGTGTCTGGTCTGAATGTCGGGTAGCATCTGCAGTCTGAGGAGTGGTTAGCTAAAGATCGAGTTCCTTCGAGCTCGGGATGATCAGTGTTGATATGCGGTTTTGTGAAGGTTGCTCGTTCTAGTGGGAATCAGTTCGCGTGTAAGTGTTTGTGTTGTGTAGGGTTGTTGAGGGAGATCGGTGATGGCGACCGGTGGTTGATAGTCAGTGCTCTAAGTGGGGAAGAATTGGAGAATTCTCCGGAAGATCGATGAGCATGAGAGGTTGTTTAGCTGCATGGGATTCAGCAGTGTTTCTATCAGCCAAAAGCGTAGGCTGGTATGAGTAAGTGGCAGGCGTGCGGGGCGAGATACAGACTAAGGGTGATTGATTGTGGAAGGCCTGGGATCGGGCCGGGATTGAGTATGTAGGATAGAGGTAGAGTTCGGAACCCTAGAGGGCTAGAACAGTATGCATGGGAGATTTTCCCGGAGGGATAACTCGGAATGTTGATTGCTAGTTGAGCGGTCCAGATAGACTGAAGGCCGGTAGGCGTACCAGTCAGGTCGAAGGCTCGGAGGGCGGTCCAGATCTGCTGAAGGTTCTGAGAGTGGTCCAGATTGGCTGAAGGCCTGGTAAGGCGGTCCAGTCATGCTGAAGACTCTGCATGTGTCGTTAGATCGGTACGAGGAAATGGATTGAGTATGTCGCGATATGTTAGCGTTAGAAGGTCTGGCCCCGGGTATTGATCATGGTGGGTGGAAGGTAGAGCATGGACTTGAGAGTCCTTGCGAGCGGATCCAGAGTATGTGTGGTGCATAGGATAGCGGTTATGCTATAAGAGAATGGTGTAGTATTGAGTGAGCACCGTAGCACTTGTGGTAATCTCAAGGCAGCCAAGTGGATTTCCTTGGTAAGGGAAAGGAAAGGAATGTAGCTCCAAGAGGAAGTGTAAGTTCACGGATGTGAAAGCAGTAGTGCAGAGTTATGATTGGGGTGTTCCAATCATGGTTGATGAGCAGTGTGTCGGCGACTGTGGTATGGAATCACATTCGGGTTGGATGTTTGCTTTGGCTCGGAAGGAATGCAGGGATGGAATCTTGGATTTCCAGTTCGATTTTGATTTATGTGGTGGAAATTCAGCCTAGGGGATGTTTGAAGGTGTCGTCAGTGTATCGGGTTTTCCCAACCCGAAGATGTTAGAGCCAGTTCCGCATGGGTATGAAATTGCGGCGGAGAACTCTTGGGAGTTGCTCTGAGGCTGAAGGATGTGTCGTCCTGTCAGCATGGAGTGGATAAAGTTGGGCTCAAACCGGGAATTCCGGTGGTTTATGGATTTTTCTAGCTCGTATGAGTTGAGCTATCGTTGTGTTAGGAGCGAGTGATGTATCATGGAGTGGTACTCAGTTGATAAGTGTGGTTATCAGAGGATGAGGTCGGTGACCGGCTTGAAGCGGTGGTCAGAACACCGCAAGAAAGGGAAAGTTGGGTTTCGGGTTTCGATGGTTGTGTCTTGAGGAACCTGGTCTGGTGAATGCCAGGTGGTGCATTGCGGGAGAAGTTCTGGAGTCGAGTTGCCGCAGGCTTCGAGGGCGAAGCCTAATTTAAGTGGGGGAGAATTGTAACGCCCCGTTCTTAAAGTACTTATTTATGAGTCCCTGAGATTTAAGAGGAAGGGTATTTTGGTCCTTTTATGGGAAATGGGTTTCATCCGAGAAGGTTTCGGACCAGGGTATGTATCCAGAAGCGTAGGGCTTCTCGCCACCTCTTCGTGGATATAAAGTTCATCGAAAACGGAGCTAGAATGAGGGAGTTATGACACTTTGAAGATTTTGGCATTTATGGCCCTTAATGGAAAAGGTTGACAATGTAAGCCATGCATGCATGAGGCACACGCTTGGGTACGCCCAGCGTTGGCTGGGTTACGCCCAGCGTAATGGGTAAATGGACGCAGGTGCAAGGTCGAGTACGCCCAGCGTACTAGAGGTACACCCAGCGTACTCTCAGAGTCCTAAAACCCTAAAATTAAGGTCAGCCACTATATAAGGAACATAATGGTTCTTACCCTAGCCTCCATAAGCACTCTCTTAACCTCTGAACCCCTAGATAGTCGTTCCACCTCCATTGTTGGGTGTGTTTGGCCTTGGAAAGCTTGTTTTGGAAAAGGAGAGGCTAGAAGAAGAAAGAGGAAGTTGTCAAAGAAGGAGTTGAGTGGATGGAGCTTTTAGATCTAGAAAGACATCATCCATTGGAGCCTATCTGAGGTATAAAGCTTTTTGCTTGGCATTTATATTGTGTAGATCTATGTGTTGTGAAGCTTTGACACCATTCTTATCCCAAAAGTCCTCATCTTGATGCATGTTTCGAGTTGGTCAAGATTATCTGTCCTTTCAGACCTTGGGAGAGGTCTTGAGTGAGAAAAATGAGGTCCCAAGGGTTGTGGTTGTTCCATGTGTGAGATAAGTAGGTCTTAATGGATTAAGACCTTGGGTTAAGAGCTTATTAGACGTCCCAAGCAATAAAGTTTAAGACTTTATGAATCCTAGGCATATTTGGTCTATGGATCTGAAGTTTGGACTTAAGAGCTAAAGCCATTAAGATATTATGAGATGTTGTAGTTCAGCGGAGTTACGCCCAGCATAAGCTGAGAGTACGCCCAGTGTAGCGGGTCTGTGTCCCGATTCTGTTTCGCGAGCATCATGGTACGCCCAACGTACTCCCTCTGTTGGGTTTTCATTTTGGGCCTCAGAGATTGGGCTGTTATTGGGCTGCTGGATTTTGGGTCGTGACTGGACATTATGGATGGAGTATTGTGGACTCATTAATTATTATGGACCATGGGTCTACGACCATTTGGTGAGGTGGGCCCAATTTAGTAAATTGGGCCAATATTGGGCTTTGCTTCGGACTTTTGGTCTTTGAGCCATTAGTGGGCTTGAGAGCTTATCTAGTGTTGGGCCTTTCATAATTTGACTGTGGGCCTTAGTCATGGGCCAGATTGAGTTAAGGGTAAATTGGTCAATTTACCCTTGGAAGGATATTGTGCTTGGTCTAATGGTTATTTTTGCTTCTTCGGTTAGTCTGGGATTTTCGGTGAGGCGGTGATTCGGGAATCTGCTTCTTCAGTTCAGAGTTTCGGCAGCTGCGTGGTGAGTTATCCTCACTATCTCAACAGGGTCTAAGGCACCAAGGCCGGCCCTTTTATCGGACTGAGATCCGGGTATCGTTGTATGTTACTGCTTTGATATGTTTGCATCCTGGTAGTTAGGATGGTATTATGCTAGTGACCGGTTAGGTCGGCATCCTGGTTAGGAGGATGTTATGTTATGTGATCTGTTAGATCGGTTAACTGAATGTGAATTGTTATATGAATGAATGTTTGTGTGCACATGGTTGTTGGACTGGGGTTGGGTTGAGGCGGGTCCTGCTTTGTGCTGTAGGCCAACATACCCAGGGCGGACCGGTTGTCCCGAAGGCCCAGCGAGCGATCCGAATAGGCTGTAGGCCCCAAGAGGGCGGACCAGACATGCCGAGGCTCGGAGAGTGGACCAGACCGACTGAAGGCCCGGTGCGGGCGGACCAGTCATCCTGTAGACTCAGAGTGTGGACCAGGTGGATTGAAGGCCCGGTGCGGGCGGACCAATCACACTGTAGGCTCGATACGTATGGCTAGACTCGGAGGGTGGACCAGGTGGACTGAAGGCCGGTGCGGCGGACCAGTCACATAGTAGACCTGAAGTGCATGGTTGTTCAGTGTTCTAATATGATATGGCATGTTATGCGTGTATGGTATATGTGGTTGGTATTTTTGGGGGTATCTAACTAAGATTTCGGGCTTACAGTTGTGGTTTAATGTTTTTCAGGTTCTTCAGGAGACTGTGGCAAGGCAAAGGCGTGATCGTACCGCTCCTCATGATTATGTTTTATGATGTGATTCTGGGAAGACTCTGATAATAATTGTATTGAAAACCTTTTTGTAATAATATTAAGAAAATGGGTTGTTTTTGAAAAGTTACAATTGGTTGAAATTTTATGGTCGTTACACCGGAACCCCGTGGCGAACATAAACGTCGGCCAACTTCTCGACTGACGAACTCTCCCGAATCGCCAAGAAATGCGCACTCTTGGTCAATCGATCCACGATGACCCATATGGCATCGAACCCCTTCGTCGTCCTCGGTAGCTTGGTAATGAAATCCATCGTAATTTGTTCCCATTTCCAAATGTGAATCTCCAGGGGCTGCAACATGTCGTGCGGTCTCTAGTGCTTAGCCTTGACCATCCTACAAGTCAAGCACCTCTCAACATACCAAGGGATTTCTCGCTTCATGCACGGCCATCGTAGCTCAAACTCAAGTCCCGATACATCTTGGTGGCCCCCGGGTGAATAGAAAAATGGGACTTATGGGCCTCCTCCATAACTGTCTGTCTGACCCCACCAGATATCGGAACCCATACCTGGTCACATCGAGTCAACAATCTCCAGCTATCCCGTAAAAATCGGGTGTTCTAACCCCTGATCCTCTCCATTTTCCAATTCTCTGGTCGCATGCCCTCAGCCTGAGCATCTCTGATCAAACTCACTAGCGGAGAATCTACCGTTATCCTCATACATATCGCTGGAGTGGGAGACCCAGCTGACTTGCGGCTTAGAGCGTCCGCCACCACATTCGCTTTACGGGGGTGGTAAAGGATCTCACAATCGTAGTCCTTCACTACATCCAGCCACCTGCACTGCCTCATGTTCAGGTTCGGCTGATCCATGACGTGTCTCAAGCTCTTGTGATCCATGTATATGGTACAACGGACCCCATACAGGTAATGTCTCCATATCTTGAGAGCGAACACCACCGCTCCTAGTTCCAAATCATGAGTAGGATATCTCGTCTCGTGCGACTTCAGTTGTCACGATGCATAGCCTATCACTCATCCTCTCTGCATGAGGACCACCCCCAAACCTGTGATGGATGCATCACAGAATACCACAAAATCCTCAACTCCCTCCGGGAGTGTCAAGACTGGAGCCTCGCACAACCGCTGACGGAGGGTCTCAAATGACCTCTACTGCTCAGGGCCCCTCCAGAAATCCACCCCCTTCCTCGTAAGACGAGTGAGGGGTACTGCAATCTTGGAGAAATCTCGAATGAATCTCCGGTAGTACCCTGTCAATCCCAGAAAACTCTTGATATTCAAAGGAGACCTCAACACCTCCCACTGCATGACTACCTCGATTTTGGCCAGATCGACCAAAATCCCCTCTTGGTTGACGAGATGTCTGAGAAACTGGACCTCTCGTAACCAAAAATCGCATTTCGAGAACTTGGCATAAGCCATTCTCGTCTCAGAACTCCCAACAACTCCCTAAGATACTCCTAGTGCTGCTCTCGAGTCTTGGAATATACCAAGATATCATCTATGAATACGATATCCGAGCGATCAAGCATCGGTCTGCAGACCCGATTCATCGGTCCCAGCAGCCAGAATTGAAGGTGCTTGGTGAGAACCGAAGGCGAAGCTGGTCGAGTAAGGACCCGAAAGCAAAATGGGGCGAAAGAGAAGGTTCGGTCCGAAAGGACCTTCGGTCCTCCAATATTCGGGTTCGGTTCTTCATTGGGTTCGGTTCGGCAGGGCGGTTTCAGTCCAGGAGGCTTCGGTCCTTAGAGGGTTTGCCTCTAAGAGGTTCGGCTTTAAGAGGGTTCGACCCTAATTGGCTGTTTTTCAAATAAACTCCCCGTTTCGAGTGGTTTTTCACCGAGTTAAGTGTCGGGATGACCAGAATGATTACAAAAAGTTAAAAGAGATTTTGAGAGAGATTCGAGAGAGATTTGGAAGAGAGATATTTATAAAGAGAGATTGAGAGAGACTATGTTTGTGACCTTTTTGAGTGTTTGGCTTCATAACGCAAAGTTTGTATACCCCGTTAAGCCTCGTTATGATTGTTATACGCCCCCGAGGGGTATGGAATAATGTTTTATCGAGTAGTTTCATCACTTACCCCGATTAGGGTTTAGAATTTCTAAACACATGACACTTCTAAGTGATACTTTATATTAACATAGCGAGTTGTACAATGAGAAACATAATGAAAACCCTAATATACGAGGGTTAGCTGAGTTAACCGGTTTGATTTTTGACTTTATTTGATTCTTTAAGTTAACCAAAAATTGACAGTTGTCATATCATCCCCCCATTAGAAGGAATTTCGTCCCGAAATTAGCGTTTTGACTGGAACATCATGAGATGGGGAAAAGATGCGGGTATTTTTCGTAATGCAGGACATTGATATGGTAAGGGCCAAGCCATTTTATGTTAATTGACGACGTTTGGACATCTTATTGTTGTCGGTGCTAAGTCGATTTAAAACTAAAACTGTTTGTTTTGGGATGATAGTTTATTCTATTATACTCCCCACTTTGTCCTTGTTATTCTTACTACGAAATTTTATAATATAGTTAGTGAGTACTAGCAGTATGAGCGCTTTGACAAAAGTGATGAAATTTTGCAATATGAATCCCACTAGTTTTTTTATAATCGATGGGTGTAAACTAGTCGTATATCATTAAGATTGCAAGGGCAGTCGAATGAGTGACTCTGCCTTAAGCCCACAACCAAACGAGGAACAGGAAGTAAGGCAGAATTAAACATCCTAATTCTATAGAATCTTAATGATATATGACCATAATGTTTACACTAGCCATCATACATTCATCAGTAAGAATCCTGAGTTTTTATATAAACGATATGACTTACTTGGGGGAGAGGGGTAGTTTACGACTAGGGTTTGTCGTGTTCTCGAGATTTATGGTTGATATACTTTAATCGATGCTAGTTTTAGTAAAAAAAATTAAAAATCTAAACGTTGTTGTTAGAAACATGTACCGATATCTACAGGCGGTTCCAGGGGAGTCTTTCCTGCAGTGATCATAAGCACCCTTCCACCATCACCAACATTCCTTGCTCTTGGGCAGCCTCTTTTAAAGTGTCCCATTTCGCCGCACTCATAACAGGTTGGGCTTACTCTAGTGACAGGGACCTGGATGATGGGTTGTGCTGGTGCCCTACAGAAACAGACAGTATGCCCCTTCATGTTGCAATTTTGGCAATGCATCTCCCGACAAACCCAGTATGATGAAAGTTACACTTGTTGCATTTCGGAAAGGTTCCAGCGTATCGATTTATGGGTGATGGAGTGGCATGGGTTGTGGCAGCATGAACAACAATGATTTGTTGCTTCTTAGTGGAGTCATCGGCCGGTTGGTCCTTCTTGTTGTTCCAAAACTTCCTTTTGTTATTTCCCTCTGTTGCTTGATCAAGGGTGGTTATCACCGTGTCGTGGATGGCACTATGATCTATGAGTTGTTGTGCCAACTCCTTGGCACTGTCAAAGGTAGTTGGTCTTGAGGCCAACACACTATCTTGAATTTGGGGAGACAATCCCCAGAGGTATCGTTCCACCTTTTTGTCTTCCGGGGTGACCAAAGCGGGACAAAGGAGTGCTAGATCACAGAATCGGCTGGTGTAGGTTGCAAGGTCAAAGCCTGCCATCTTGTGATCACATAGTTCTTGCTCTAGCTTTTGCATTTCGCTCCTTGGGCAATACTCTTTCAGCATCATCGCCTTTAAGTCCTCCCAGCTCATCGAGTTAGCCACTGTAAGCGTCAGTGACTTAACGTGGCCGTTCCACCAAGTAAGGGCCCGGCCGGAGAAAGTGCATGCTGCAAATTTGACCTTGCTTGCTTCGGGGCATACACAAATTTCGAAGACCGATTTGATCTTTTCGAACCATTGCCTCGGTGTGATGATGCCCCCGCTTCCATTGAAAGAATCGGGTCTGCCACTAGTAAAATCCTTGTATGAACATTCCTTCATACGCCCCGTACTGTCCCCATGGTTGGAGTTTGTGGCACTAGATCCAGCACCACCAGTACCATTCGCACCAATTTGTGACATTGCGGCAGCCACAGTTGCTATTACAACAGCTTGGAACATTGCGGGATCAAACTGCGGAGGTGGTGGTGGTGTTGTGCTGCTGGAGTGTCTGGAATTTTTCCTCGGCGGCATAGTTCTGTCATAAGTTTGTAAAGACGAACAGACGGTAAGCCTCCAATAGCAGTGGTAAGTCGAATGTTATTGAACTAGATTTTTATGTATTATGTCCCGAATTAAAGGTATTTTGAAAGCAATTCATAATGAAAGTCCATATAGATAAACTTATGAATTTAGTAGTAGTGACTCGAATGTAATCATGTGATTTGTGTTCCATGCCTAATCCACTCCTAAGATCACCCGATGTATACCAATTGTGTGTAATTAAGGTTTAATAGGTCGTTGAACTTAATGAGTCTGCCCTAGATCCACAACCAAACAAGGAACAAGACCCAAGGCGGACTCACCATTTCTAATTCGATCGTCTCTTAATTACACATAACCTTGAGGTATATATTAAGTAATCTTAGAGTTACTATAAGCAAATCGTTTGTAATACTAGGTTATGAAATATGTGGTAAACTCCCAGTGAAATAAAATGCATGCTAATTTCATTGATATAATCTAGTACATAGAGTTTAGGAAAGTTGACCTTGTATTAGGTCTACATTTTATTAAGGTAAGGGAAAATTTCGACAGTGACACGACCCCTTGAACGGTGTAGTCTCTAAATTTGAAGGTTCGAATTCATGCATGCGAGGGGTAGTGTTTAAACATATTCTAGTAGTTTGAGTCTTCATCGATATGTCAGTAGTGTGCACACTACTCGCGGCGGGTGATGTTTTGTGGGCCATAGAATGAAGACATGAAAGTCTGCATTGCCCTAACCTCTGTCCTGACTTCTATCATTTGTTGTTCTTCTTTTATCACGCGTTTTCTCTAACGCTGTTTGACGTTCCCGATACTCTCTAATCTCGGCTCGAGTTGCGGTCACTTCCCTCTGAAGGCTTTGATGTGGTTTCTGATCTATTCATGGCCTCCATCCAGGTGATGAAGGCGAATTGCGGTGATCTTGGTGGTAGCGTCACCTCCATGATTCGGCTGACCGATGCTTGCGTTTGTACCCTCTAGTTAGTGATGCGGAATATTATGACAAGGAGAGCCCTGTCTACTAATCCTCCCCTGTTGAGGTTGTAGAAGCCTCATCCATGCCATTGAGAGGGTGTTGACCTTGTTCCTAACTCTGTCTCTGTAAATCTATGGCTCATCGAGGTGTCGGACCATGGAAATCTCGTCGGGGTCTTCCTCTATTATTTCTTCAGGATCCTCTTCAAAATTCTCTCTGATCCAACCACCATTTTCCTAGTTAGGAAGAATAGGGTCTCCTGGTAGTTGAGCTCCCGCCATGTTGTTCGTGCCAGTAAAGGGGTAGAAGAGATAATTAATAGACGTCTAATCCTATAATTACTTATAGGGGTGATCCTCATTAGTCACTTCTATAATCACATAGTGCATACCAGTTACACATAATCTGAGATAGAATAGACCTTCGAATAAATGACTCTGCTCTAAGTCCACAACCAAACAAAGAACAGGAAGTAGAGCAATAATCATAGATTATGAGTCTATAATATCTTTAATTATATATAACCTTAGCGTATGCACTCAGTCATTATAGACCTACTAATAGGGGTCTTTAGTTTTCACATAAGTTGGTTATAGAATCACAAAATACTCCTATAATATTTTAATGTTTGTCTTATGTTCTCAGTGTTTCTTTGTAGATAGAGTTGGTAAGTTTTAGACTTGTTGCAACACCACAACCATTCTCGGGCATATGATATTCACTTCTAGGATAGACATAGTTGATCAGGCTATGTCATTCCCAGACCTGACTATACATCCCCAAACCTACTTGTACCGTTGAACAATCACCACTTTCGTTCTGTTCTAGTATGATACTGACCTTAGTATGTATGCATGCATGTATACTTTTATTAAAATACTTGATATATTTTAAAAAGTATAAATCTTGGTCAGATTGTTTTTGTCCCATTGTATTTATAGTTGTATATCCTTTGTGGTTCGATATACTTAGTTCACTATAAACAATGCTCTGATACCAATCTGTCACACCCCCAAACCAAGGATGGTGGAAACGTCTGGGAGTGGAGGACTTCATGTACAGTATCATAACAACGAGTATAATACTGACCATAGCAAACACAACCAACATAACTATAATTGAAAAAGTTACAGCATAGTATAAGTTTACATGTTTCTAAATCAATTACATTATGTTGACAAAAATGAAATGTTTGACGCCTTATCGTCCCATCCTCAAAAGCCATTGATTTCCTGTTTTACTGATTTCTTGAGAAGACAAGTAGTTTTGAAAGAGTGTCAACAGTTAAGTTGGTGAGTTTATAAGAGTTTTATTTGAAAAAGATGTCGTTTTCCTTCTAAAAGTAAATGAGTATGTTTCCAGAAAGTCCAATATTTCCTTTATAAAATGTAAAATGAAAGCTCCTATGTTATGCAATAATGTACCCTATAAAGGCCCATAGATTCCTTCTATAATCTCCCAGTGTACATCAGTTATATAAAATTTAAGTTAAATAAACCATCGAATATAATGGGTCTGCCTTAGACCCACAACCAAACAAGGAACAGGAAATAAGGCGGATCCACCAATTCTAAGTCGATCACAACTAAATTTTTATTTAACTCTAACATATACACTTAGCAATTATAGTCGGAAACTAACAAATTCTAGATGAATTGTAGTTTTAATATTATAAAAACCATTTTTTGTAAACCCGGTACTTTGTATTCGTACCCCGTTTATATGAAAACCCGGTACTTTGTACTGTACCCCTTTTGTATAAACTCGGTACTTTGAAATGTACCCCTTTTGTATAAACCCGGTACTTTGTATTCGTACCCCGTTTATATGAAATGAAAACCCGGTACATTGTAATGTACCCATTTTGTATTAAACTTGGTACTTTGAAATGTACCCCTTTTATATGAAATGAAAACATGGTACTTTGTAATGTACCCCTTTTGTATGAAAACCCGGTACTTTGCAATGTACCCCTTTTGTATAAACCCGATACTTTGTATTCGTACCCTGTTTATATGAAATGAAAACCCGGTACTTTGTAATGTACCCCTTTTGTAATGAGTTTGAAATGTAAATGAAACATAAACTATTCCTATTATAGTTTATCATAATGTTTGTATTGTATATGCAACCTAATTATACCTATTATAGTTTAGCATAATTGTTTGTGGTGTATAATAGACTTAACTATACTTATTATAATTATTTGTAATGGTAGTACTCCTTTGTATATGATTCATACCTTTAAACTATGGTAAATAATATGTACTATCAGCAACATGTATTCAAATAATACTACACACCTTGCTCAGCAAGTTACAAGGTATAAATAGGATTGTTAATTATTTTATAGTTTATAACTTTTTTTTGTTCCTGCTATTGGAAAATTTATAGAAAAATCACCAGAGGTCAAAATCTAGATCCGTAAACTCTAAGGGTTTAGAAAATGTGTCTATTTTATTCATAATTTTTATCATTATTTTTGGTCACCTTTATCTTGTGTAAAAATGTCCAACTTCACAGACTGGTCCGAAGTGGTTTCTGAAATGATAGGCTATTTTGTAAAAATCGTCATAAATTGTAGAAAAATCGTATGGAGATGTGCAAGTAGTCATTTTAAAGGTAATAACCTAAACTACTTTCATATTAAAAAATTTTGAAAGATAAAAATCTTAAGAAGTTCAAAACAGTCCGTGAATGGGACTCAACTTTCCTGTTGAAAGCTGATGATTGAGTTTAAGTTATATTATGGTGATTTAACTTGTATCCCCCCCCCCACCCCTAAAACTTGAAGAAAACATAAAATATAGGGGTATGAACTCACCTTGACTGATTTCAATAGATGTACGATGAAGAAAAAGGAGTTTCCAAGTCAAGAACACTTGGGAGATGCTTGAAGATTCAAAGATTCTATGAACAAATATGATGATATTTGTGTAAAGAATCCATCATTTGAGTGAAAGGGTGTAAGAGAATCAAGTGAAAGATGAAATTACTTACCCAAAAGAGGATGAAGAGCTCAAAACTCTTGGAGAATCTCTAAATCTTAGAGAGGAAGTGAGAGAGAAAAAGTATATTTGCTTTTGGTGAAGTGTTGGTGATTTAGGGAGGATGAGTAGTAAAGTTTATTTGTGTGTATGGGTTTAAGGAAACTTGTGAGGGAAGGGTGAGAGCATAATGAGTGGGCAAGGATGATGTGAATAGTGATTGAGAGTGGTCATAGAGTGAGTATGGGAGGTTGCTTGTGTCATAGTTTTGTGGAAAAGTCAAGGATCACTTTTTTTTACTTTGCCTTTGCTCTTAAGGAAGGTGTGGATTTTAATATGGAATCCTTAGAATATGCATATTTTATGATCTTATAAGGTTAAAAATAATAAAATATGGCTTTATACGAAAATCCCGTGCGAAAATCATCGAAAACGGGCTTAAAACGAAGTCGGGGTTGAAAATCGAGTGAAAAGGTGCTTCCTGCGAAGTTGCTCGGATTGGGCTGAAGTTCGGTCCCAGCAGCCAGAACCGAAGGTTCTTGGTGAGAACTGAAGGCGAAGCTGGTCGAGTAAGGACCCAAAAGCAAAATGGGGCGAAAGAGAAGGTTCGGTCCGAAGGGTCCTTCGGTCCTCCGAAGTTTGGGTTCGGTTCTTCATTGGGTTCGGTTCGGCAGGGCAGTTTCAGTCCAGGAGGCTTCGGTCCTTAGAGGGTTCGCCTCTAAGAGGGTTCGGCCCTAATTTCCTGTGTTTCAAATAAACTTCCTGTTTCGAGCGGTTTTTCACCGAGTTAAGTGTCGGGATGACCCGAATGATTATAAAAAGTTAAAAGAGATTTTGAGAGAGATTCAGGAGAGATTTGGGAGAGAGATATTTATAAAGAGAGGTTGAGAGAGACTATGTTTGTGACCTTTTTGAGTGTTTGGCTTTGTATGCAAGGTTCGTATACCCAATTAAGCCTCGTTATGATTTTTATAAGCCCCCGAGGGGTATGGAATAATGTTTTATCGAGTAGTTTCATCACTTACCCCGATTAGGGTTTAGAATTTTTGAACACATGACACTTCTAAGTGATACTTTATATTAACATAGCGAGTTGTACAACGGGAAACATAATGAAAAGCCTAATATACGAGGGTTAGCTGAGTTGACCGGTTTGTCTTTTGACTTTATTTGATTTTGACTTAACCAAAAATTGACGGTTGTCACATGCTGGTGCGTTGGTGAGTCCAAACGGCATCACCACGAACTCGTAATGTCCATAACGAGTCCGGAACGCGGTCTTCTCGACGTCCTCCTCTCTGACATGGACCTGATGATACCCTGACCTTTAATCAATCTTGGAGAACCAAGATACACCCTGCAACTGATCGAAGAGATCATCTATCCTCGGGAGTGGATAACGGTTCGTCACCGTCAACGTGTTCAAATCTCTTTAATCAATGCACATCTGGTGCGAACCGTCCTTCTTCCTGACGAAAAGGATCGGTGCTCCCCATGGAGAACTACTAGGTCGAATGAACTACTTGGCCAACAGTTCCTACAGCTATGACGACAGCTCCTGCATCTCGGGTGGCACCAACCGGTACGATGCCTTGGCGATAGGGGTTGCACCTAGCACCAAGTCGATCTGGAACTCGACCTGCCTCTCCGGAGGTATCCCCGGCAACTCCTCCGGGAACACATCAGCAAACTCTCTAACCACCGGAAGCTCTGTAAATGAAGACTGATCCTTAACCCGCGAATCTACCACGTACGTTGGGTAACCCACACACCCATGCTGAATATACTGTCTGGCCTTGGTGGCTGAACAAAACCTTGATCCATTCGGGTGCCCTCGCCATATACAATCAGTTCTCCCCCACTTGGGGTTCGAACTACCACCCGCTAGCCCTCACAATCAATCATGGCACCAAATCTACTAAGCCAGTCCATCCCTACAATCATGCATACTTCCCTCATGGGAATCGGAATCAAGTCTATGGAAAAGGATACCCCGAAGATCTTCAAATCACATCCTCGGTAGACCGAAGAAGCAGAAACCCTGTGTTTGTTGGCGATGGAGATTCACAACAGACACTCTAACTCGTCCACTAGCATACTGAACTCCCTACTAAATGTCTGAGATACGAATGACCGACTCGCCCCCGAGTCAAATAAAACCAATGCAAGCAAGGAGTTCACTAAAAACGTACCTAATCACAAGTACAAAAGATAAGTATAAAACAGATATAATAATTGAGATAAAGGATAGAAACATACCAACAACCACATTCGGTGCTGCCTTGGCCTCCTCAGCCGTAAGCTGGAAGGCACGTCCCTGAGCCTTTGGAGGCTCCGCCCTAACTGGCCTCCCATCTGTAATCCTCAATATAGTCGGCACTAGAGCCTGCGTTGGCTTCGCCGTGAGTTGTGGACAATTGGTCTTCACGAGACTAACCTGATGACAATGATAACATATCCTCATATCCGAGGCAGAGACGGAATGACGATAGTCCCTAGCAAAATGCCCCTCCTTGCCACACCTGTGGCACCCGCTACTAGCTCGACAAGCCCCAATATGACCCTTGCCTCACTTTCCACAAGGGCGACTCTGCTGACTCCCAGTCCTAGAATCAGCAGTCTTAGACAACTTCGGGGCCGGCTGCGACTGTGCTGGGGTCGGAAACTGCTCCCTTAACTGTAGATCAATCTCCAGCTCATGCTGCCTAGTAGCCTCCTGTAACTCTAACAGATTATCACATCGTTGTGTGGCAACAAACTGTGGAATGTCAGTCTTGAGCATGCTCAGATAACGTGTCATCTGAGCCTGCTAAGAAGCAAACTCCGGGCATAACATCTCCCTCTCGGTGAATACGGTTGATCTACGTCACCATCTCCCCATCCTATCTCAAACTCAAAAACTCCTATGCCAAACATTCCAGCTCGACCCGCAGAATGTAACGGGCGCGGAACATGTTCTGGAACTGCTCCCAAGTAACAGCAGCTCTCTGCTCATCAGTGTCTGAACCTGTCGTCAGTCTCCACCAGTCCTTGGCTCCAAGCCTCAGCATGTTCAGGACACATCTGACCTTCTGGTCAGTAGGACATGAACACATGAAGAAACAACCCTCCACGTCAGATAACCACCTCATGGCTCGAATAGGATCCTGGGTACCGTTAAATTTCAGGGGCTTCGTGTTATCGAATTCCCAGTACTAGAAACCCCTACCGGGTCCTCCTCCTGCCGCAGATACAGCCGTTGCAGCTGCTGCGGCAGCCGTCTCCGCAAGTGCTGTGTAGCGCTCATCAAAGTACTCGACCATGGCGGTCTTAATCGACCCAAACATCTCTGGCAGCTGTGCGCAGAACATAGTAGTAACCTCATCATGCAGGATCTCTCGAATCCTGGCATCCAACTTGTCTGTACCCATCTGCACCAATGTCTCGGGTGCGGTTGGACCCTCCTAGCCTCCGTCTCCTGATCCTGATCCTGACCCGGATCCAGTGACAAAGCGTCAAGTAACCACCATTCTAAAAACATATCAAAAAGATGTCAAATAATCCGCATAACCACAAGGAATCAATTCCTAACCCAACCCTAGGGGTTGTGACTTCGTTGCTACGCATATAGGTCCTGTGCTTTCAGTAGTACGGGCCCATACTACCTTCTACACCTACCCATATTTGTCTCAAGTATCACCATAACACCCTAACAATATACATAAACATAGCGAACGCTCAATCCTCACTCCTAGAGTAATCCTAAACATCTCATATCTGGCCTCCCAGCCTCTCACATCCCACCCATGAAACTTCCACCAACCCTGCAACACTCGTGTATGCTATCCATACATAACGTTGGACCCTATAGACTTTCGAATATCTAATCCTACGAGCCCCCAATCAAACAAGAACAGAACAAAAAGTCCAAACCAAACATTCTCAGGCTATAAGATCTTAATTATGTATAACTGTGATGCATACCCTAAGCAACTACAGTAATTATGTTAATCTCATATTAGGAAAACCCTAGGCTAGCAGGCATCATATAATCAGGCAATTCGATCATGCAATTCCTGAGGGTCCCTAGCCTATCTCTAGCATGTTGTTTTAACACATCATAACATCAAATAACAGTATGGTACTTTGGGGTCTACTTACTGGCTCAGGCTGATCGTACACTCTGCATCCTCCTTTACTTATTTTGAAAACCATTTAAAAATCATTTTAAAATTCTTTCCTTGATTTGAGACTGGATTCACACAAGTGTTCCTCCAATTCACTCAAACCAAGGCTCTGATACCAACTTGTAACACCCATAAAATCATGCCAAATTTAAAGTTTTTCAAAACACTTAAAACCATTAAACATTACATAATTTGTTTTCAAAATAATAAATATTAGAGTATCCCAATATCAATTCATAAAAATCATAACAGCAGGAGGAGCGGTACGATCATGTCTTCGCCTTGCCACAATCACCAGAAGTACCTGAAACATTACACTGAAACTGTAAGCCGAAAGCTTAGTGAGCTACCCCCAAAATATCATCCTCATAAAATCATAATCATATCATATCAACAATTACAGAACAGCACGCATAATGAGCCTTCAGCCCGACTGGACCGCCTCGTAGGCCTTCAGTCTATCTGGACCGCTCTCCGAGCCTTCGGCACGTCTAGACCGCCTCACAGGGCCTTCGGCCTATCCGGACCGCTCGACAGGCCTTCGTTCTGACTAATAACCCTGTTGGGCCTGTAGTCTGTCTAGACAGCCCTGGGTATGTTGGCCTTCAACACAAAGCAGGACCGCCTGAACCCAACCCCCAACAAACATTCATGTGTAGATAAATAACATACACATTTGCATGCATAACACTCAAACCAATCAACAGTTCACAAAGTATATCAATCAATCCTATAACCAGGATATCGACCTAACAGGTCACTAGCATAGCATCATCCTATATACGAGGACACCGACCCAACCGGGTCACTAAAGCATAACATGAAATAATCCAAATACAATCCATAAAGGGCCGGCCTTGGTGCCTTAGACCTTGTTGATATAGTGAGGATAACTGACCTTCCAATTGTCGAATCGAAAGATAAGCTCAAACTCTCTGATCGCTGCCAAAAACTCCACCACCTATATTCGCCATACAATCATGTTCATAAATTCCCAAAATGCCCCTAGAAATCCAAAAGTCGATCTATGGTCAAAGTCAAAGTCAACTGCCAAGGACAACAGTCCATGTTGACCAGAACTCATCGAGTGCAACCAGTCAATCGCCGAGTTACTTGCATAATTGTCCACTCACCGAGTCACTAGAGTGACTCGTTAAGTTCCTAAGGCTTCCAGCCGAAACTCCTTGGCCACTCGTCGAGTTTTCCCCTTGCAACTCGTCAAAATCATATGCATCTAATAGTTGGGAAAACCCTAGCCGACTCGCCGAGTCACTCTACTGGCTTGCCAGGTCTACGACAATCTTCATCAAACTCGCCGAGTTTTTCATCCAACTCATCGAGTTCAGGACCATCTTCATGTGACTCGCCGAGTCGACCATGAAACTCGTCAAGTCCCTTCAGTCCTTCATCCATACAGGTGCTTTTTAAGCCATGCAAAGGCTCTATATTGCATATTTAAGCTCCTAGGGCATGTTTATCACGTAAAGTTGCAAATTTTACGTGCATGCAAGATGATAATGACCCAAAACATGCTAAAGGAGTCTCTTAAGGTAAGGGGAAGGTCATGTCTTGACAAAAATTGATACTTTATGACAATAAGGGGCTAAAGGAGTCCAGATCTGAGGTTGCAATATCAGGTCTTGACCCAAATCGGAATATAACCACAATACCCTAAAGAAAAGGGATCTAATCCCATAAATGAAGAGATCTAGTTAAAAGAGAGCCAAGGTAACAACTTTTTACCTCCAAAATGATGCCAAGACAGGGTAGAATCCGGATCTACAACAGCCCCTTCCTCCAAACTTCTTGAACTCCAAGATCCCTCTTCCAAGCTAAGAAGCAGACAAATATAGAGAGCAAACATGAATTAGGGTTTCTGAACTCAAGGGAGGAAGTAAGAGAGGCTAAGGGGGATAAGTGATCCTTAAATAGGGTGCAAAACCTCGGGAATTAGGGTTTCATCCTCCAGCTCCTACTCGTCGAGTCCCTTCTTGGACTCAGCAAGTAGGTCACTTAAACACGCGGACCAACCCGCTACAACTCGACGAGTCAGGGCAACCAACTCGTCGAGTAGGCCTTGAAATCAAGAGAAATTCTTATAAAATTAATACCTGTGAATCAGGGCATTACGCCTCCAGAGGATTGATGATATTTTCGACCAGCTTCAGGGTGCATCTTGGTTTTCCAAGATTGATTTGTGATCGGGGTATCATAAGGTGCGGGTTCGGTATGAGGATGTGCAGAAAACGGCCTTCCGGACTCGATATGTCCATTATGAATTCATGGTGATGCCTTTCAGGCTCACCAATGCTCCAGCTGTGTTCGTGGACCTCATGAACCGCGTGTGTAGACCGATGCTGGATCGGTCAGTGATAGTATTCGTTGATGATGTCTTGGTTTATTCCAAGACTCAGGAGAAACATGAGGAGCACTTGAGGGTAGTGTTTGAGACATTGAGGAGGGAGAGACTTTTCGCAAAGTTCTCCAAGTGCGTGTTCTGGTTGCGCGAGGTGCAGTTTTTGGGGCACCTTGTCAACTAGGAGGGTATTATTGTCGATCCGGCCAAGGTCAAGGCCGAGATGTAGTGGGAGGTTCTGAGGTCTCCATCTGAGATTCAGAGTTTTTTGGGTTTGGATGGGTATTATCAGAGATTCATCCAGGATTTCTCCAAGATCGCTGTTCCTTTGACCCGACTGACCAAGAAGTCGGAGACATTTCACTGTGGGCCTGAGCAGCATGCAAATTTTGAGACTCTCAGTCAGCGGTTGTGTGAGCAACGATTCTAACCCTGTCGGAGAGTGTTGATAAATTCATGGTTTATTGTGATGCCTCGATCTCGGGTTTGGGGTCGGTTTTGATGCAGCGGGTTTGCGTGATCGCTTACGCTTCGAGACAGCTGAAGCCTCATGAGGAGAATTATCCGATGCATGATTTGTAGTCGGGGGGTTGTTGTTTTCGCCCTCAAGATTTGGTGGCATTACCTCTATGGGGTTCGGTGTACCATTTACACGGATCAAAAGAGCCTGAGGTACTTGATGGATCAGGTGAATCTGAATATGAGGCAGCGTCGATGGTTGGATGTAGTGAAGGATTATGATTATGAGATCCTTTACCACTCGGGAAAGGCCAACATGGTGGCCAATGCTCTTAGCCGCATGACGGTCGCGACACTGATTACCAACTTCCAAACCAATGTCTTAATGGCTTAAGATCTCGCGTCCAAACTTCAGATCCAGTCATAATGGAACATCTAAAGCCATAAAGTTGCAAACTTTATGGCCATGTATGGCTACAATGAGCCCAACACCAAGATCCTAACTACAAAATCAACTATAAGGCTCCAATACTCTTACATGGAAGATTATGAAGACCCAAGATTGCATTTTTATGATTCTAGACTCACTATTATGCTTAAAAGGACAGTCCAAAACTCTGGAGCATTCCAAACTCACAAAGATCACGTCTTTTGGACCAAAAAGAATATAAAATATCCCTAAATCAAGATCTAACATATTAGACATCAAGATCTGAACTTTACCTCAAAATGATGCTCCAAGATGTCAAGAGTCCAGATCCACAAGCTAGAGGGCAACCATAATACTCCAAAAATCTTCCTTCTCTTATCAAGAACACTAAATGATACCAAAAAGATGAACCAAGGCTTCAAACCCTCATACACACTTAGGGTTTTTGAACTGAGGATGGAGGCTAGAGTGGTGAAGGGTTTTGAGGCCATAATGTTCTTTAAATAGGGTGTAAACCCTAAATATTAGGGTTTGGTCTCTGCGTGCAAACGTCTGGCATCCATCATAGAACGTTTGGCGTTTGACGACTAGCATTCTATGCCAAACGCTTAGCATTTGAACCAAAGTGCCAAAAATTAACACAAAAAGATTAAAAGTGTAAATACCTGGAAACCATGGTGTTAAACTTCTGCCCAAAGAACTCTGGGGCTCCACAAGTCTTGAACTCCCGAAAAGAGAGAGTCTGTACCCCCAACTATCCCGCCACAATCTCGACCCGAAAGGCCCCCAATCGCTAGTCCAGAAGCTCCATAATACCCTCCTTGATGCAACCAAACATCAAGGTAACTGTCACACCACAAGCTCCTTGGAATCCCCGAGACCATCCTTGACTCGAGTACATATCATATGCTTTCAGTAGTATGGGCCAAATATTACCTTCCACACCTATCCGTACTTTCCAATAGAACTATCTTGATTCCTCTAAGTTACCCCTCCACTAAGGAAAATCACACAAGCCCTATGCTAAGCAACATACAAATCCCCACAGAAGTACTCCCTAGGGTCTCCTAGGAATCCTCGTCTCACTGGCCTTTGCAGTACAAGGAACTGCTACCAATACCGATGGTTTCCTTACGCATGCAAATTGAACACAATACAGGATCAGATAGATGGTTGAATAATGATTCTGTCCTAAGCCCACAACCAAATAAGGAACAAGAAATAAGGCTAAATCAATCATTCTAAGGCTATCTGATCCTAACCGTATATAATTTTTTTAAACATACACTTAGTAGGTAACTCTACCATTATAGATTCCAAGTAATACATAACACCCACTTCCTCTTAGCATACTAGGCATTACATAAATCAGGCAATTCTATCATGCGATTCCTGAAGGTATCCTTAGCCCTACTCTAGCATGTAATTCTCATAAATAGATATTAATCATAATACTCAGGTATGAGTATTTTGGGAATCAATTACTTGAGCTCGGCTGATTCCACGCATCACACCCCTTTCTTTGTAAAATACTTTTAGAAAACTTGTTTTCTTTTTCAAAAAATTACCAATTTCTCAATCTGAGTTCAGACACGCCCAACAGTGTGCCTAAATCCCTCAAAACAAGGCTCTAATAGCAACTTGTAAAGTCCCAAAAATACTAATAAAATTGTTCTTTTTTATAACCATCAAATCAATACATCAAAACTTTCAAAGCCAATAATAGTAAAAATGCATCACAACCATGAGAGTAAAATAATAATAATCAGGGCGGAAATCATAAGGGATGTTGTGCAGTCAAGCTGGGCCTTTCTCTTTAGAACTGGAAGTACCTTAAAAAAATTTAAACCACAAATCGTAAGCACAAAGCTTAGTGAGTTCCTTAAAATACTACATACCATACACATGGGCCCATCCCAACATACATATAAATAGGCCCATCCTAACATGCAAATGGGCCTAACCCAACATACATATAAATGGACCCAGCCAACATGCGAATGAGTCGAGCCCAACATACACATGTAAGAGTCACAAAGACAACTAGCATCCTACACAGTATAGTTAGAAGACTCACTTCAATCTGAAGAAAAACAAATCTCACACTCGAACTGTCGAAACTGGAACTCTCTACACTAATCAATACACAATAAGACTCTAATCATAAATTAAGGTAATAATCAACACTCGAGAGTCTTGGTTCATAGATTATCCACTTGGGGTGAAATACCATTTTACCCTTCCAAAGTTATAACCCACTCTATTTGACCTAATATCCATTTTGTCCAAAAATCACCATTGTGTGCTAATACCAATGTATACCATGCTCTATACCCAACGTAGAGCCTCTGATGTGAAACGGAAACAATTCAGGATACGCTAAGCGTAGCCCATATTATGCCCAATGTAATTATTGTAATGACCGGTTCCTGGGGTGTATTTAGTTCTCAAATTTATTTATTTTTGAGAAGGGACTCGATGAGTTGGAGACCCCAAACTCGTCGAGTACGAATGGTTTTGGACACGGGTGGCGAAGTCTACTCGACGAGTTGGGGAGCCCAGACTCGACGAGTAGGACTGCCAGAATGAAACCCTAATTTTAAGGGTTTGCCACCCTATTTAAAGGCCTTAACTCCCTATTATGGCCTCCCTCATCGTCTCCCATTCTCCAGCAAACCCTAATTCGTGAATTTGAGCCTTGTGAGTGTGTGTGAGTGAAAAAGGAGTGATTCTTTAGTATTTTCTTGAAGGAGTGGAAGCTTGAAGTGCTTGGTTGAAGGAAGGAGCTTTGGATCTAGAAAAAGAACTTCATTTCCAGTTCATTTGAGGTATAAAGTATATACCTTGTCCATTCATCTCTTCATGGAATAGTTTAGGGCTTTAAGGAGCCATTTTTGGAACCATTCATGGATGCAAGGATGTTTTGGGGTAATAACTTCATATCCAGAGTCTTTAAGGCACTTCATGGCATAAATTTGCCAACTTTATGGCCATGGGAGTCCCATGCATCTTGTAAACCACTTTTTAGGGCTTCTTGAGCTAAATAACCCATGCATGCACGTAAAGTTAGAAACTTTATGTGATATATCAACCCTAGGGAACAAGATCTATGTTTTGGATGCATTGAACCCAACTAAAATAGACTGTATGCATTTAGAATATGGGGGACTCGACGAGTTGTTTATACGACTCGGCGAGTCTGGTCGTGGTCCCTAACCTTTTATGGTTCTGAGTAAACTCGTTGAGTCTAGGAGATGACTCAGCGAGTTGGACATGGTTTATGGGGTTGAAGATGAAAGAATTCGATGATTTCAATGAGGAACTCGGTGACTTATGAGCAAGTCACGATTTTGTAAAGGAAGGACTCGACGAGTCCAAGAAAGGACTCGACAAGTTGAATGGAAAAGTCCCAATGCTCATAGGAGAAACTCGACGAGTTGTGGAAGAACTCGTCGGGTTGGATCGCGATTTCAGAGTTTTCTGATAAATGGAACTCGACGAGTTGATAGACTAACTCGGCGAGTTGAGTCAACCCAGAATGTTGACTTTGACCAGAATGTTGACTTTGACCATAGAGTTGACTTCGAGTTGGACTTTGACCAGGATTGACCCTTGATGGGTATGAAGTATGGAATGGTTATCATGGGTAGTCCCAAGTAATGGTTTGGCCCAATTTAGAGAATTGGGCCATTAATGGGCTTGATGAGTTTTATTGGTTTTGGACTTGGGCCTTAGTTAAGTATTATGTTAGACCAGGGGTAAAATGGTCATCTTAACCCAAGTATGGATTATGGATAATGGTTGGAACCCAATTGCTAATTGGGTGATGTTTTGGTATTGATAGCACGAGGAGTTGCAAGGACAGCAGCAAAGGATTCCTGCAGAGAGCTTCAACAGTGCGAGGTGACTTGCCTTCCAGTAGAAGTGGGTCTAAGGCCACAATGTCGGCCCACTAGTAGGATTTGTTTGTAGATGATTGTCCTTGTGATAATTGTATGGTATGCCACTATCTGGTATGTTTTATGTGTTGGCATGGTATAATATTATGTGATAGTGATAGTAGGGAATAGTCCTGTATCCGGTCGATAGGACCGAAGGGGTAGGCTAGCACCCAGATATGCTATGCAGTATATGATTTATGTTTATATGCTAGTACGTTATGTGGTAGTGGTAGGGGTGAAATAGTCCCCAGATCCGGTCGAAAGGACCGAAGGGGTAGGCCAGCACCCAGATATGCTCGATAATTACCGGTTGAAAGAGACCGAAGGGGTAGGACAATACCTAGGTACGATAGGCAATCACCAGTTGAAAGATACCGAACGGGTAGACCGACACCCATATATACTCGATGGTTACCGGTTGAAAGAGACCGAAGGGGTAGGCCATCACCCATATATGCTTGGAAGTATGTTATTGTATGGTATATGGTATGATGGGGAAACTCACTAAGCTTCGTGCTTACGGTTTTTAGTTTCGGTTTCAGGTACTTCGTTTTCAAAGGAAAGGAGATGGCTCAATCGCAGCTCGTCACACTATGTTTTCCGCATATGAGATCTTTGGGATTACACTCTGATATTATTTATGATAACATGTTTTGATTATTGACACTTTGGTTTTGACATGGGATGTTATTATGGATGTTTTCTTATACTATTGGTTTTATAATAACCTAATTAAAAAATGAAATTTTTGGTCTTGAGTTTTGGGATGTTACAAGTTGGTATCAGAGCCTTGATTTGAGGGATTCGCACACACTCTTGGGTGTGTCTGGACTCAAGCAAAGGACTTGGTATGAAAGTTTTCAAAATAAAAATCATTTTATAAAAAGAATTTTGGAAAAGAATTTGAAAGGAGAAAAGAATTTTGAAAAGAACAAGGTGTGTGATGCGTGCAATTGGCCGAGCTCACGTAAGTTTTCCCCAAGATACACATACATGTTATGTAATGTTATGTTATGATATGAATTGAGAATATGTGAACTGCATGCTAGATTAGGGCTAAGGATCTAGGAGGGCTGCCTCATATGCCTATTGTATGTGCTTGTAGACCTACATGTTAGAACTGATCGGTCGGTGATAGGATGACCCGTTTAGGTTATGCCGGATTGTATGAGCTTTAGAATTTCATGCTAGTACAAATTCCTGATTAGAGGGAGGAATGGTTTGATTGGAGTATGTTGGTTAGATTTTCCATTGTCTGGATGTTGCTTGCTTTGTGCTTTGTGGGACTCTGAGGTGATGGGAGTTAGCTACTAAGTGAATACGCCAAATCACATGTGATAAGGGTTGAATAATCTTAGAGGGATGGATTTGACCCTATTGCACAGCTCTCGTCTGAGTCTTAACCGTTGTAGGGATGAGTCCTTTACTTGAAGGATTATCCTAGCCTCGTCACATGTGATGGTATTCATGAAGTAGCTAATTAGCATTATGAGGAGTCCTTTAGCAGCTGAGGACTGGGTTGGGGTTGGTAACCTAGGGAAATCCTAGGATAGAATTAGTGATGGGAGCGGTATTAGTGCAAGGGACTTGGTGGAGTCAATGAAATCTTTGAGGAAAGTAAGGATAGAGGTGGAAGGTAGTAGGGCCCATACTACTGAAAGCAGAGGATCCGTACTCGAGTCAAAGAAGGCCCAGATAAGACCAAGGAGCTTGTAGTGTGTGATCCCTCGATATACAGTGAGTATTCAGATGGATGTTATGGTATGTTTTCAGCATGGTGACACTGCATCAGATACCAGTTGGCAGTTCGGGTGCCGGTGTGGGATCTGGCTCAAGCTTTGGAGCCGGGCAGCTTGATGATCGGATGAGAGAGTTATTTCAATTGAGATTACGCGCAACATCATTGATCAGACTCCTGTGATCTTCGGTTCGGTTAAGGAGGGGATTTTGAAGCTTTTGGATAGTCGCCTCGAGGCCTTTCAGGCCGAGATCGTTGCGGGGCAGCTGGGGGCTCATTTGGAGCCCAATACTATTGGATCCCTGGAATCCTTCAGGAAGGAGGATCCTGTTGATAGCCCTTGTTATCTGGGATCAGAGGTGGGTTATGCACCTCGTCTTTAGGAGAGTTCACTACAGGATTCGATAGCTATGGTGGTTTCATGAGCCGTACGCTTGGAGTTACCCAACATCATTAGGCGTGTCACTGATAGGTTGACCGCTAAGTTCCAGGGTCAGACAACGGTTGTTCAGACTGTGGATGGAGTAGTCGAGATAACTCGAGATTATGAGAATGGTTTATATACTCAGTTGAGGAAGAGGAAGCGAACTTCTGGTCTGGTTCGACGATCTAAGCAGTTAAACACTGCCGTAGCTGGTGTCAGAGATCCGAAGGGTCGAAATGGTAGCACTAAGGATGAGGGGACACAAAAGGATGTGCATAATAGGTCTAAGTGCGGCAAGTGTGGATGGAAGGGTCACAAATGCCAAGAGTGCACAATAGAAGTAGATTTATGCCATCATTGTCACCAGCCAGGTCATATCAGATCGAATTACCCCCGCTCAGTGGTCAGAGTAGCTCAGGTTTCTTCATAGGTACTTTGACAGGGAGAGAGACTCAGGGCATCCACAAGCGATAGAGCAGGTACATATCTTTTGCTTCCTTTCGGTTCTATTTGTATCTTGTGGTTGCTTTCTTGCATCGGTTTTGGGTAAGATTATATTTGGGATTACCTCTCTCTGCTTATGTATGGGATATATTTCCAAGAAATGTTATATGCCAATTGTATATCGTGAGTCATTAATGGGTTGGAGACTTTTGGGTAAGGGTTAGCAAGGTAACTCTCCAGTAAGGTCCAGATTCAGTTGTTCCATCCCCGATCTGTTACGATCAACATATTTCTATGGAAAAACCTTGGGAGTTCCACACCATAGATGCTAAGAGGGGAGCGGTAGCAGAGAGAGATGGTAATATCAGTGCATGGGTGATTAATCATTGTAAATGTTAGGGGAGTATTACATTCGCATGAGCTTCAAATTTCTAGGACTCAGAGGTCCTTCGAAGATGGAAATCAGGATGAGGATTCGTCAGTTCAAGCAGGAATATGGCTTTAGCTCCAGCATGAAAACTTAGGGAATTGGTGAAAACTCATGGGAGGCAATTTGGGTTATCATACAAATTGCGACTACAAGAGTATCTCTCAGTGTTTCAGGAGTTGGACGATCATTGAGATTGGCTAGTAGCAGAATGCTTGTATTGTTATCGGATGCCAGCAGGTCGATCATTGGATGGTAAGAAGGATTGGGAATCTGTCCAATCTTGTGTGTTGTGAAGACTTAGTCGAATCTAAGTGGGGGAGAACTGATCAGGTATTCAGGAGAAGAAATTGGTGTGAAACCAGGATGAGTTTCACATCCCCATAAGGGGGAGTAGAGGTGGCCCAAGTGGCTGTCTGGACAGAGGATTGTGTGAGTTGGGATTTCGGAGAACTTCCTAACATTAAGATTGCACTCTCGTGATGGTTGATAACAGGATAAGTAACCGGGTTGGATATTCCGGTCAGGACATGAGTTTAGTTTGGGTCATGAGACCATGCAGGTGCTCAACTTTGGGAAGTGTTCGGATTAGTGAATTAGCGGTAGGATCATGGGCACAGGTTGGGTCAGTAGGAAGTGTTGAAAGACTGCGGGTGTAGCCGTAGCATTCACATGATTGATAGACAATGTTAGAAGTGTTGTAAGTCTGTGGTTTAGCCGTAGCATCCACATGATTGATAGATGGTGTTAGAAGTGTTGTAAGTATGCGGTGTAGCCGTAACATTTACAAGGTTGGCAAATAATGTTAGAAGTAATGTCAGTCTGCAGGTGCAGCCATAGCATTCACCGATATCAGTTCAGCAGCGAGACTTTAGTGAATCTATGACCTGCACATGGATTTCTTCAGATGGTTTAGGCCAATGCGGATTGTTCGCAAGATGGTGGAAGGACCATATCGTGTTGGAATCGCAGGTTGATAGGTCATGAGAGACCGGATATGAGGTAGGACCACAGTTGGGTTCGTAGCATTCAACTTAGCACCGGAATCGGTGTTGATAGAGTTCAGATAGAAATATTCGGTCGGGATAGACCGAAGGGGTAAGTCGAGCACCCAGATATGCTCGACAATATCCGGTCAGGATAGACCGAAGAGGCAGGTCGAGCACCCAGATATGCTCGGCAGTATCCGATTGAAATAGATCGAAGGGGAGGCCAGCACTCAGATATGCTTGGCGGTATTAGTATCTTAGGATTTCAGGTATAGACGAGTAACTGGTTGATTGGGTGAAGTTAAGAT
The DNA here is from genome assembly GCF_002870075.4 of Lactuca sativa. Lineage (NCBI taxonomy): Eukaryota > Viridiplantae > Streptophyta > Magnoliopsida > Asterales > Asteraceae > Lactuca > Lactuca sativa. Next base: position 229,960,313 of record NC_056627.2, on the reverse strand, counting down.
ACTCACCACATGATTAAATAATAGTAATTGGTTTGATCCTGTTGCACAACTCTCATATGAGTCTAACTGTTGCATGGATGAACCTTATACTCGAAGGATTATCTAATCCATACGCCGAGTTGGGTATTCGGCATCTGGACATGGTGAGTGAAATCCCTGGGTGGGTAAGGCCGAGATGACCAGCACTGGGAGTGACTGGGGATCAATTATTTGCAGAAAGTTGATATGATACCGTTTTGGCATGGGCGGTCTATCGGGGAGACAGATCAATGTAAGGTTCAGAACCTGGAAATGCAAAAGTTAGTTTTGTGCTTGGGATGGTAGACTTATCCTATGTTGAGACAGGAAAGGGTTCTTATTGATTATTCTCAATTTCCTAGGAAAATGCCATGGACTGCGCGGGGTAATGGTTATACCCCTCCAAATTTCAGGAGTAAGCACTCATCGGATTCAGGATGGGGTGTCGGCTGTTGGTGAGGGCAGTATACCCAGGATTCATCACGATTGAAGCGTTCTCGAGACTTCACCTCCAGAGAGTGACATTCTTATCTAAGAGGCGAGACTGTAGGCCAAGTATAGTGGTCCTTCCAATGATTGGACGGACGGGTAAGGTTATGCGTTGTACAGGGTGGCTGTAAGAATTCAGACTGGTTCATAGTGACATTTATGTCCCATAAAGATGTAACATCCCAAAATTCAAGGCCAAAAATTTCATTTTTAAATAAGTTATTATAAAACCAACAGTATAAGAAAACATCCATAATATCATGTCATGCCAAAACCAAAGTAGAAATAATCAAAACATGTTATCATAAACAATATCAGAGTGTAATCCCAAAGATCTCATGTGCGGAAAACCATAGTGTGATGCGTTGCGATCAAGCCGGCTCCTTTCCTTCGAAAACAAAGTACCTAAAACCAAAACAAAAAATCTTAAGCACGAAGCTTAGTGAGTTCCCCCATCATACCACATACCATATAAACACATAATGCTTAGCATATATGGGTGCTTACCTCCCCTTCGATAACTTTCAACCGGTAACTGCCTAGCATATCTGGGTGCTGACCTCCCCTTCGGTATCTTTCAACCGGTAACTGCCTAGCATATCTGGTTGTTGGCCTCCCCTTTGGTATCTTTTAACCGGTAACTGCCTAGCATATCTGGGTGCTGGCCTCCCCTTCGTTATCTTTCAACCGGTAACTGGGGACTATTTCAACCCCTACCACTACCACATAATAACATAACGCATATATCATAAACTGTCTAACGTAACTGGGTATTAACTACCCCTTCGGTCCTTTCGACCGGTACTGGGGTATAACCTACCCCTCCTACCACATAACACATAACATCATAGCATACCGGCACATAATCATAACAGATAGCAACATACCAGATAATTATCACAAAGACAATTATCTCTACTATAACTCTTACTAGTGGGCCGACCTTGGTGTCTTAGACCCATTTCTACTAGAAAGTAACTCACCTCACACTGCTAAAGTCCCGTAGACACAATCTCGGCTGCTGGATGACAGGTTCCCAAACTATCAACATCCAAATAACACCCAATTAATAATTGGGTTCCAACTCATAACCATACGTACATACTTGGGGTAATTACTACATTACCCCTAACTTAGCTTTATCAAAGCCCAAGGCCTAATCAAAAGGCCCAAAAGTCCACTATGAGTCAAAGCCAACATATGGCCCAATTTTCTAAATTGGGCCCAAACCTTTGCATGGCCTTATTCTAAGGCCCAACCAAAAAGTCCAGTCCAACATTTAGTATTTCTAATGGCCCAAAATCTCATAATCATAAAGGCCCAACTATGGCCCAATTTTCCAAATTGGGCCCAAACCCCTTACATGGGCCTTACCCTAGGCCCATTAAAATTTTCTAGCCTATTTGCTTGTTCTTGGACGGCCCATTATTATCCCAATCACCAAAGCCCAATAGAAAGGCCCAACTTAAGGCCCAAGTGAGATTAGGATTTCACATAAAATGACAATTAGGGTTAAGTGTTTCTCACTTAACCCATTAAGGACTTAATCCATTAAGTCCCACGTGGCCTTAGGTTAATTTGCAATGATTTTTAATTAATATTTTAAGTTCATTAAATAATTCTGATGCGGTCCCAATTAGTCCCAAATTAGGGTTTCATGGCATTAGGGTTTTCCAAACCCTAATTAGGGTTTCCAACCCATATTAGCCCTATAGGCCCAATAGCTAGGTCTTTTGACCAATTAAGGTTCATTAGGCCCATTAGGGTTTCACTAGGCCCATTAGTCACATGTTTGGGCTTTTAGGCCATTTAGGGCTTTATTGGGCCTATTAGGGTTTTAGTCCCTTTGTCCAACCATTCCAAACGGGTCACGTTCCAAACAAGGCACACCGCTACCCGACACGGTGGTCGGTGGCGGCAAGAGGCGGCGGCCACCACCTCACGGTAGTGGTTAGGGTTTCTTTCTCATTATTCCATTTTTATTTTACAATTTACAATGAAATACCAAAAGTAACACACACCCTAACTAACATAACACACACACATGGTGGTAGCCACCACCTCACGATAGTGGTGGTGGCTTTTCCGGCCAAAAAGACCCACACACATACACCTCTCGTCTTATAGAAGCAACACATAACCCACACAACTCGAGTTGAACACAAAAATGCACCCACCAAAAATAACCCCACAACCACCCACACACGGTGACAGTGGCCTAAGATGCAGCAAGCGAAGACGGAGGAAGGGGCAGCGACACGAGCTGTAGCAGCAACATTGGAAAGAAGTGGCAGTTAACGATGGTTGAGGCCGGCGACGGATGACGCGACAAATGGATAGGGTGGCAGTCGATCGGAAAGAAGCAGTTGAAGTTGACGTCGGAACCGCAGCAGCAAGCATCGGAACGAACAACCCCCCTCACCGTCGATGGCGATGGAACAGTAGCAGCAATAGCAGCGGCGAGACGTTCACAATCCTCGCAGGCGATTGGAGCGGTGACGGTGTTGGACGGCTCACAGGTCTCATCGGTGGCAACGCCTTCGACCAGGGACCACATCCATTTTGGCAACCACGACTGACCGGCAGAATGGACAGGGTGGCGACCGGTGACGAAGAAGGAGGGTGGCGGCCGGTTGGGGGAAAGATGGCAGCTGTGATATTTTGTTAGGGTTAGGGTATGATAACCAATGGGGTTAGGGTTATATACCCCGATCCTTAAGATTTATCCCATAATCACATAATTGGTCCCTCCTTCTATTACTCTTTCCAATTAAAGTCCAGCATTTACCATTTGTTCCTTGCCTCCTGAAACCTTTACAAATTAAGTCCAAATTTAACAAAACAACCCCTCCCTCAATAAATCCTTTTTATATTTGATCCAAAATTTACTCTTTAGCCCTCAGCATTCCAAATTCTTCTCAATTTTAAGTCCAATGATCAAACTTCAGCCATGTTAACATTTTTTGTCCTTTATCCTCTCATTCTTTTCAACTTAAGTTCCAATAATTACCCCATAGTCCCTGCCTTCATAAATATTCACGAAACCAATCTGAAACTTACACTTTTAACCCTCGACTTCTAAAATTGTGACAATTAGCTCTTCGAGACCATCCTTTGATATATAATTATTTATTTTAGGGCTACTATTCGTTTATTAATTAATTTATTTATCTAATAAATAAACAAGGTGTCACAAAAGAGCATAAGTTAGTTCAGGGCAGATGGCGGGAGCCACGGGAATGGTGTGTGAGCAGTTTCCAGGGAAGGTGACCGCAGAAGACTTCAAGGACGAAGTCTAAAATAAGTGGGGGAGATTTGTAACACCCAGTTCATGGGGTGTATTTAGTTCTCAAATTTATTCATTTTTGTGAAGGGACTCGGCGATTTATAGGCCCCAAACTCGTCGATTAGGAATGCTTTTGGATGTGGGTGGCAAAGTCTACTCAACGAGTTGAGGAGCCCCGACTCGACGAGTAGGACTGCCAGAATGAAACCCTAATTTTAAGGGTTTGGCACCCTATTTAAATATCTTAACTCCCTATTATGGCCTCCCTCATCGCCTCCTATTTTCCAGCAAACCCTAATTCGTGAATTTGAGTCTTGTGAGTGTGTGTGAGTGAAAAAGGAGTGATTCTTTAGTATTTTCTTGAAGGAGTGGAAGCTTGAAGTGCTTGGTTGAAGGAAGGAGCTTTGGATCCAGAAGAAGAACTTCATTTCCAATTCATTTGAGGTATAAAGTATATACCTTTTCCATTCATCTCTTTCATGGGGTAGTTTAGGGCTTTAAGGAGCCATTTTTGGAACCATTCATAGATGCAAGCATGTTTTGGGGTAATAACTTCAGATCTAGAGTCTTTAAGGGACTCCATGGCATAAAGGTGCCAACTTTATGGCCATGGGAGTTCCATGCACCTTGTAAACCACTTTTTAGGGCTTCTTGAGCTAGATAACCCATGCATGCACATAAAGTTAGAAACTTTACGTGATATATCAACCCTAGGGAACAAGATCTATGTTTTGGATGTATTGAACCCGACTAAAATAGACTATATGGATTTAGAATATGGGGGACTCGACGAGTTGTTTATATGACTCGGCGAGTCTGGTAGTGGTCCCCAACCTTTTCTGGTTCTGAGTAAACTCGTTGAGTCTAGGAGATGACTCAGCGAGTTGGACATGGTTTTTGGGGTTGAATTTGAAAGAACTCGACGATTTCAATGAGGAACTCGGCGAGTTATGAGCAAGTCCCGATTTTGTAAAGAAAGGAATCGGCGAGTCCAAGAAAGGACTCAACAAGCTGAATGGAAAAGTCCCAATGCTCATGGGAGAAACTCGACGAGTTGTGGAGGAACTCGTCGGGTTGGATCGTGATTTTAGAGTTTTCTGATAATGGAACTCGACGACTTGATAGACCAATTCGACGAGTTGAGTCAACCCAGAATGTTGACTTTGACCAGAGAGTTGACTTTGACTTGGACTTGGACTTTGACTTGGACTTTGACCATGATTGACCCTTGAGGGGTATGAAGTATGTAATGGTTATCATGGGTAGTCCCAAGTAAGGGTTTGGCCCAATTTGGAGAATTGGTCCATTAATGGGCTTGATGAGTTTTATTGGTTTTAGACTTGGGCCTTAGTTAAGTATTATGTTGGACCAGGGGTAAAATGGTCATCTTAACCCAAGTATGGATTATGGATTATAGTTGGAACCCAATTGCTAATTGGGTGATGTTTTGGTATTGTTAGCACGAGGAGTTGCAAGGACGGCAACAAAGGATTCCTGCAGAGAGCTTCAGCAGTGCGAGGTGACTTGACTTCCATTAGAAGTGGGTCTAAGGCCACAATGTCGGCCCACTAGTAGGAGTTGTTTGTAGATGATTGTCTTTGTGATAATTTTTCGGTATGACACTATCTGTTATGTTTTATGTACTGACATGGTATAATATTATGTGATAGTGATAGTAGGGAATAGTCTCGTATCTTGTCGATAGGACCGAAGAGGTAGGCCAGCACCCAGATATGATAGGCAGTATATGATTTATGTTTAATATGCTAGTACGTTATGTGGTAGTGGTTGGGGTGAAATAGTCCCCGGATTCGGTCGAAAGGAACGAAGGGGTAGACCAACACCCAGATATGCTCGGCAGTTACCGGTTGAAAGAGACCGAAGGGTAGGACAATACTCAGGTACGATAGGCAGTTACCGGTTGAAAGATACCGAACGGGTAGACCGGCACCCAAATATGCACGGTGGTTACCGGTTGAAAAAAGACCGAAGGGGTAGGCCGGCACCCGGATATGCTTGGCAGTATGTTATTGTATGGTATGTGGTATGATTGGGAACTCACTAAACTTTGTGCTTACGGTTTTCAATTTTGGTTTCAGGTACTTCATTTTCAAAGGAGAGGAGTAGACTCGATCACAACGCATCACACTATGTTTTCTACACATGAGATCGTTGGGATTACACTCTGATATTGTTTATGATAACATGTTTTGATTATTGACACTTTGGTTTTGACATGGGATGTTATTATTAGGGATGTTCATTTAGATGGATCGGTTTGATCCGATCCAATCAAGTGAATCCAAATAGATTCAGTTTTCAAAACATTGATCCCAATAATCCAAACTAAATTTAAATCCGCTCTGATCCAACCAAATTACAATTCGGTTGGATCGGTTTTTACTATTCGGTTTTCAAGAGGCAAGACATTTTGAAAAATATATAACTTGAATATTAGCAAAACCCATAAAGAAACTATTTTTTATTTTTTATTAATTATAAATTATTAACAAATACTAAGAAAATATATTATAGTTAATATTTCATTGACAAAAGACTTTTGATAAGAAGTAATTTTAAAGTAGTATATTCGATGAAAATTTCTAATAACTAAAAATAATAATTTAGTAAATTTATAAATAGTTGCGACATCCCCATTTTCACGGCCAGAAAAGACCGATTTTGTTTATGTTTTATAAAAATCAGAGTACCTCTTTTAAAAAAAATGTTGCGAAATTTGTTCCCAGTAAAACATGATAAATACGTTATCAAAGCACTTCCGAAGAAAAGTACTTTTATTCATTTTAAAACATTTGGGATGTCATCGTCAATACAGAAACATAAGCATAAACAGAACTTACATTCATTATCACTCATGATTTATATCTCCTTAATCTCTCGGTGTAATGTGACTTCATATCAACACCTGTGATATAAATAAACTGAGTGGGTCAGGTTGGGAAACCTGGTGAGTACATAGGGATTTCAATCCCACAATGTTATACCATATATATAGTTTAAAACTCACAAAATATACAATTTCACCATATATATAAACAACTCTTATCCCACCCCGTCGATCCTCACAACAAGACTATCCATACTCTCGGACCTAAGATTAGCCGTTTTACCTAATCCATACTCCCGGATTAGAAATGAATGACTTTATCTAATCCATACTCTCGGACCAGGGACGAATGACTAATCCATACTCTCGGATTAATGATGAATGATTATTTCTAATCCATACTCTCGGACTAGGGACAATGACTATGTCTAATCCATGCTCCCGGATCAATGACATATACTAAGGTTTTATTCTCTGAGTATAATTCACTCGTACTCGTAAGAAAACACTACCCAATATTCCTCATAATTAATTTAGGTTTACTCTTTATCCTAAATCAGCATATATAACCAGGTATGTTCTTTAACAAGTATCTCAGGCAACATCAAATAATTCGCACATAAACATATATTTAATACTTCAATCGATACTTGTATTAAAATCATGTTCATGAAAGGGACTATGCACTCACTTGATAAGGTGGTGATTCCGAACTCAGACAGCGCTTCGCTTCTAAAAAATAATTTCCTTTGACGAAACCTAGTATTATTACGACTAGAGTTTAGTCTATTATTCGCCGAGACTAATTAATAGTCTAGCTATTATTACTATTATATAAGCATTAAACAATACTTATATAACCCATAATAATAGCCCAATTACTTATTATAAGTTCTTAATAACGTTACTATAATTAAATAAAAGCTATATTAAAAATAGCGTAGGCGTAGCTCACTTACAGCGGGTTTTATAGAAAACCGGTCTTTGCTTGGAGCAGCATTCCGGTGCGGAAAAGCTCTTCTTCTCGGAGTCGTCGACCACTCCGGGGCTTCCGCCTCGTGCTAGGGAGGTTCCCTAGGCTTTTCGGGGGGTTTCGAGGCTAGAGAGAGTAAAGAGAAGAAAGAATGGGAAAGGTGTGAAGAAAATGAGGGTGGGAGAGGTTCTATTTATAGGGTGAAAATGGCTGAACTTGGTGCCACATGTCACCATCTAGTGGCAAGACTTAGGGAGAAAGCAATGGCCAAGATTGTGCCACATCACCCATTTTCGCACAGCACACTTCCGACTTCTAAAATCCGTAACTTTCACATACACTCTCCGTTTTTTACATTCTTTATATCCACCCGTAGGTAAAAATAAGATCTACAACTTTCATTTTGACTCCGTTGGCTAATTGTCGACCGATCTTAAATTTAACAGTACGAGGAGATTATATTGTTAAATGTCTGCGTAAAATTCATAACTTCTACATACGGACTCTGTTTTCGTCTGTCTTTTTACCGTTGAGTTCCTATTAATGATATATTCAATTCTCATTTAGGTCACGTAGGCCAAAAACCGCTCGAACTAAAATTCGAGTTTCGGGTCGTGCACTGCTATGTCAAATCTTAGAAAATTCATAACTTCCTCATACGAAGTCAGATTTGGGCATTCTTTTTTTGTATGTTCTCGGTTTAACATATACTACAACTTTTATTTGGATCGATAAGGCTAAAAATTCCTTTATCAAAAATTCACTATTTACGTCTCCCGGTGTCGTGCCGGTTTTGCCTTAAAACTTCGACGGGCCATAACTTTTTCGTTATAACTCGGATTTCGGTGTTCTTTATATGTACGGAACCCTTGAGGCATATTATAAAACTTGTTCAAGATTATTTATTCAAAATAATCTTTTGTCAAAAAGTCATTTTCGACCCCTATTATCTCTAAATTGACTAGCCCGGATCTACGGGCGTTACAATAGTTAAGATACATATGAAAAATAGATAATAAGTTGTTATTCAAGTTTTTTGGATTATTCATTCCTTAGTTTATAAACCAAAACCAATCCGAAATTCAAAATAATAATTCGGTTTTGCTGAAAACCAATCTAAAAATCCAAATATCCGAACCAAATAGTCTGATCCAAATTGTCCAGTTGGACAATTTGGTTTTATCCAAATAGCGAACAGCCCTAGTTATTATGGATGCTTTCTTATACTGTTGGTTTTATAATAACCTAATTAAAAAAATAAAATTTTTGGTCTTGAATTTTGAGATGTTACAATTACGTTGGTTTTTCAACTTCATATTAAGCTCTTAATACACAAGGACTAAACATCCCATTCTCATATCTGGACCTAATGAACGTCATAAGTGATAAAGTCTCTAACTTTACACCTTTGCATGGCTAAAAAGAGCATAAGACCAAACCCTAAGTCAATAAATCCTTTTAATACTCAAGAGCTTATGCATGGATGGATGGGAGTAACCAAGCTCCCATTTTTATGACTCTACAAGCTTACAAAAAGGCTATAAATGATACTCATAAGGTCTGGAGTAGCTCATACTCATAAAGACCAAGGTTAGGGGACAAAAAGCATAACAATTCATGAGCTAACTAGATCTAACATAACAGAACATCAAGATGCAAGCTTTATACCTCCTGGAGGTGGATGATGAAGTGCAAAGTTTGGATCTACAAGTCTTAAATCCCACAAATGCTCTCCGATGGAATCCTTCTTCAAGAATGCATGCAGAAACACATAAAGGCTTCAAAACTCTCACAGGGTCGCTAGGGTTTCGAGGTCACTGAATATGAGGGTGTAGGTTGAGCATAGGGAGGCCCTCAAGGAGGTAGAGCCTTTAAATAGGGCTCACAACCCCTCAATTAGGGTTTAGATCCTATGATCCTACGCCCAACGTAGGGCATGAATTCCCTTGATGGAATCTTTTACCTACACACATCGTAGGAGGCCATCCTTCGCCCAACATACGACACAAAAATGAAGAATTTCCAAAATGAAATGTTAAGAAGCATACATAAGGATACAAGTGTTACACATCATGAAACACTAAATAAATGTAGAATCGTGTAATGGTTTAATTGATGGATCCTGATTTTGTAGGTTTTTGGGAAACAAATAGAAAAAAAAATGATGCATAAAGTAAATGCATAAGATTTTCTTTAAGTTTACTTCAAATTAATAAGTTTCGATCTTTGTAATCAAAATTTCATATATATATATATATATATATATATATATATATATATATATATATATATATATATATATATATATATAGAGAGAGAGAGAGAGAGAGAGAGAAAGAAAGAAAGAAAGAAAGAAAGGGAGAGAGAGAGAGAGAGAGAGAGAAAAGAAAGTTAATTTGAGACGAACATAATTTTATGAGACCATAAAACCAAATTTTTCTAATGAAATGTTCTGATATTCTATTGTTCGTAAAACTATGTTATGTACTATATTCTAACATTATATGTTTTAGAATATTTTAATGTAAAATGTGTTAACAATATTGTTATACAATATTTGAATATTACATATATTATGTTTTTATGAATACTAGTATTATATATATATATATATATATATATATATATATATATATATATATATATATATATATATATATATATATATATATATATATATATCACGGTCTTACAATATTATATTTTTATTGAAAGAAATAGTATCATGGTTTCACAAAGTTACGTCGTTTCACATCAACTTTTATATATATATATATATATATATATATATATATATATATATATATATATATATATATATATATATATATATAAAAGTTTATTTGAGATGGACTTAATTTTGTGAGACCGTGAGATTAATTTTTTAGCTAAATATTTTAGTATTCTAGTGTTCGTAATAATATATATATATATATATATATATATATATATATATATATATATATAATATTTTAACACTATATATTTTTAGAATATATCAATATAAAATGGGTTAACAATAATATTTTAAAATATTAAAATATTACATATATTACATTTTTTTAAAATAAAATATTAAAATATTTCAATAGAAAAATGGTGATATCACAGTCTCACAAAAATTGACTCGTCTTAAATGAATATATATATATATATATATATATATATATATATATATATATATATATATATATATATATATATATATATATATATATATATATATATATATATATATATATATATATATTGTTAAATTTCAAGTGTGTCAACCCTCAAAATGGGGGAATATTTTATTACAAAAGAAGTGAGATAGGAAAACATGAAAAACAAAAAAACCACCCACCAAGAGTACAAGAATGTTTAACCAAAACAAAACAGAAGGAAAATGTAGAAGCAACAACCAAAGGAAAAAAAAAACGAGCATTCCGACCAATTTGAAACTCTAAACTTGTAAGCGGAAGTGGAAAACATTATTGTGTATATTTGATTTAAACTTTTGAATTATATGATATACAAAGGTTTTCTTTACATTGCTTTTTTTTTTTGTTGCATACTTTCACGTAGAAAAAAAAAACAAGGTAGGTTTTTACTACCAAGCACTTTATTATTACTGATGAAACGAGGTTCTTTTGCTCTGAATGGGTCTAAGTATGGGCTCAAGGACGAATATGGGCCTGGCCTATGTTTTATGTACTACTACTCCAACTAGAGGGGTACAACTACTCCAATTAGAGGGGTATAACTACTGTTTTTGGTTATAATCTGTTTAGTTTTTATGAAATAAAAATGTCTAAAAACCAACTTTTTTGTTAGAAAACCGACTCCTTTTATTTTTTAAGGAAAAAAACTGGTTTCAGTTTCTTATAAAATCTTACTTCTAATCCGCAGTTCGGTTTTAACCTAACCAATTCTCAAAAAAAAAAAAAAAAGGGTTCTATTTCTTTTTTGCTTTTTAAAAAAAAAAAAAAAAACTATTCTTGATGCGCACCTCTGTTAGGGTTGAGAGGAGAAGAAGGTTTTTGGAATTGATGAATAGCTTGGATTTGTTTAATAGATCATGTGATCATCATCTGAATATGATATTTCGACCTTATGTCTAGGTTATACAAAATTCGGATTATGAAGATAATTATTCAAAGAACAATATTGAATCAAGGCATTGATATGAGACCAGTAGCTTGGGTTTTATAGAACTTGGATTCTTTTTATTACCAAATATAAGCATCAATCATCATTCAATGTTGATTTTATCCTTTAAATAAACGATGACGTTTCAAGGATAATTATGGAAAATATATTTGAAAAATAATATATTCCTTAACAAAATAAATTTTTCGGGCCAGGCATGCTACCCTTGGACACCTCTAAGGGAGTAGCCACTTGACCCCCACAATTTGGTCAAATCAAAATCAAACTAGTTTTATAGAAACGTACACTTCGCACCTTCTAACTTGTTATATAAACAAAATCTGAACTCCACTGATAATCTATAAATTACATTATACTAAAATCATCAACAGCTAGGCCATTCGTGTGATTCACTCGTCACTATTTTTATTTTATTTTTTGGGTGATTTTTAATGAGCCACTCACTAATAGAAATAGCTTTAGTAATGTCATATGGTATTTTAAAGTTTATAAAAAGATGAACGAAATCCACCCTTAAAAATAAAACAAAGCTTAGCCCTACAATAGTAAAAAAAATATTCAATATTTCAATGTCTTTTTCATATACAAAATAAACAGATAAAATGAAAAAATCTCTCTATTCAATTGGCTACAACTTTTACATGACATCCCTTTAAATTTTAATGGTACACAACATAGAACAAATTTATGGTAAAACATATGAAACAATACAAAACATATTAACCAATGTTTTAAGACAACAATATATGTCATAAAACATCAATTAAACGACTATTGACCAAAGTTGACCTACTAACACCCAACTTGACCTCGGAATTCCAGAAACACAAGAGCAGCACCATAATGAGACAACGCACCCAAAATCACAAAACAATGAAAGATTTGGTGGCTATGACCCGCTAAATCAAACCAACCCGGTTTCCATCTTTCCGGGATCCGACAAACATAAAACATAGTTCCAATCAAATAGGAAGCCGCCATTGCTGACTCATACACCAAAGTTGACTTCGTATATGGTTCATTCCAATTCAACATTGTACCATGAATGGCAGGTAATAACCCGAAAAGGCCCATCGCCATGAAGAGAAAAGCACGAAAAGATCGAAACTTTCCAGTTGAGAGTGCGGGGGATAACAGGGTTATAATCGTAAATCCACCCATGATGGTGACCCCACCTAGGTAGATAAATTGCCAGTGTGGAGAACATTGAAAGATGTAGTAGATCGGTGGGAAGAAAGAGGTGATGATCATGACTGCGATTCCGATGTAGTCTAGCTGGAGGAGTTGGAGGCTCAGGCGGTGGGAGTGGCAGCCGAAGAGGTGGCAGGTGGAGGAGGAGAGGAGGCAGAATAGGGTTCCGCCCAAGAATACAAAGAATGGCCACCGTGTTGCCGCCAGTAGTGGTGGTGATATGTCCATTTCTAGCGGTGATCCGTGCTTCAAGTCTATGAGTTTTGGTGTATCCTGTAATCACTTCATTCATTTAGTATCTCGATAAAAATGTTGACTTTTGTAGTCAAATGGTTATATAACTACTTACCATTATTGAATTATTTGAAGCGTTTGAACCTGGATTTAATGGAAAAGACCTGCAAAATTGAATAAAATTAAGCTCGATTCATGATTAATGCCAAAATGTAAAATTACAAATCGTCGAAAAAAATCAAGCTTTATTGAATAAAAAGGAGAAACATGTGGTGAAGTCTAATAGAAATCAAAAGAGGAATCTTGAGTGGAAAAGAAAGAATCTTTACATACCATGTTAATATATTGAGCAAATCTGAGACTTGAGGAACAGGCATCAAGTTTGCAATTGTTAATCCCACAAATAAAATGAATCCAATTAAGTGTCTGAATAAGAAAACAAGCAAATTGTTAATACTAGTTGTAACATCTTTGATGCATAACGTTAGTTTCTTTAAAGATTTTTGCCCATATTAGTTTATTTAACAGTTATAAAGCTCGATTCCGTTTCTACCCTTATAAGTTATGTAACCTCTAGATTTGTTTCATGGACAGAAAGATGGATCAGGGGTATTTAAGGATAAAAATGTTTATCTAAATCGCTAGCATTATGAAAAAGATAAAAACCCATAAATAGATAGAACAGAAAGGTAAATCACTAGCATGGTTGTAACTTGTAAACGATTTTATTATGAACCCTAATTGAAATTAATGAAAAAAGGTTATGGTCTTTTTGAACAATGTAAGTCATAAAGCATATGATACAATGATTGCTACAGAAGAAATCAAGAAACACATTTTAAACTTGCTTGATTAAGACAGAGAGGCAATTGAGTGATTGACAGCTTACGCGTAAAAAGTCAACAAATGTTTAAAGCTCCAACTCAAGAAAAATTCAGAGGGTGATGATGGTAAAAATGTACAGATTTTTATGAACATTGTACTACACTTGTTACAGAATCAAACCCATTGAAGCTCTCCGGGGTTTTAATCATGTCCCAGCAAAATTTCGATCCTATTCATGTTCTCAAAACTCAACAGAGATGCAATTCCTTAAAAAACCCACAATTTATACATATAAAGTAGTAACGATTTAGGCTCACAACATAAGAGAATCATTGAAAAACCCCAAATTTTGAAGATTAATGATAGACGCACCGAGAGAGATAGATACAGAGAGAGAGAGAGAGAGAGAGAGAGAGAGAGATGATACTTACGTCCATACGTTTAGGGTTTCATTGTGCCATTGAAATAAGCTGAAAAGAGCTTGTTTCAGGGGCCAATCAGCTCTGTAATAATCCAAAATAAACTCGTTATCCTTCATGTACTCTGGCGCTTCTTCAAATCTCAATAATGGATACGGATTTTGCGTCTCGGTTTTGGTCTTCTGATTCTTCTTCGTCTTCTGATTCTTCTTATTTGAGAATTGGGGTTTTTCATGTGAAATTTGATCATCTATGGCCGCGATCTCTCTAGATTTCCGCATCCGAATAGACCCATCATTTTCAACCATGTTTTCAGTTTGTAGAAGAAACCCAAATGTAGAGTAATCCCAATTTCAGAAATGGAATCGATCGATAACCGATTGAATTGTGTTTGTCTGCTGAGAGGAGAAGATGGTGGTATTTAAGGCAATTGTGAGCAACTGCTGGCAACAAGAACATTGAAGGTTACCTAAACACACAAATAACCAAATTGAATTCAAACTGAAAAAAGAAAAAGTAGAAATTATATTAATATTTTATTAACAAAAGGTAACCAAAAAGAAATAATTATTTATTTTAGAACTTTAATTTTATTAAATATCAATCATTCACGTATTTTTTTTATTATAAATCGATTCTATAAAAAAATAATAAATAATAAATAAATAATGAGGGGATAGTCATATTATGATTTTTTTAAGTATTTAAATATAGATATATATAATTAAGAGAATTATTTCTGTAAATTTCTGTAATATTATTTTTTTTCTATGAAAAGGAAAATGATGTATAATTTAGGCCATCAATAAATTTTTCAACGTTGGCACCTCCTATGAACGTTTATAGTCAACGTCAAATATGCAAGCTATATATTTTCAAATATTTTAGATTTATTATATAATATCACTAGTTTGTAACTTCGGTAATTTTGTATTAAACTCGCTAAGTCTTAAATACTGTGTTTAATTATTGTAATTTTTTAACTTATATAATAAGACCGATTTTGAGTGTTAAAATGTTGAAATAATTTTATTAAATAGAAACTAAGTTTTGACAATTTTTCAATTTAAATTACTTAAATTTTAAGATAAGAGCTCTTAAACATTGTTATTAAAGGAAAAGATTAAAGCAACCCCAACTTCACAATCAAATTCAATACATTGTTGTCTTAAAAGGAAAAAGTACACAATAACATTACGACATCTAATTTGAGGTTTATTAAGCAAAAACATTTAGAAATCTATTGTAAAGCAACTAAACAATTACCTTCCTAAGTCCTAACGTGTCATAACATGTATCTTGTTAGGTAAAACAAAAGACTAAATGCAATTAAAATAAAATATAAAAATAAACTTATTTTAATCATTGGTTTCAAAATTGAAATTTTTTATAATTTTAATATAATGCGTAGATACAGAAAATAAAACATTCTCAACAAACACCGGAATCATGCATTTATTATTTTATGTTCAGATAATTCTTGTTTGTTATACAGTTGGAGAAAAAAATTGTAGTACTTTATATATTTAATAGATAACAATATTCAGTTTGCGAGGATTAAAGAAAATTCAATATTTTATATATAACAGATAATAATATTTATATATTATATATATTTAACGGCAACAATTTTTCCACTAGGGAGAAAAATCCCCACCCATGATTTTCAAAAACAACAGTAGAGTAATAAATTTGGAATGTTTAATATTAGGTGTTTTGGTCGGATTCTCGGGTTTAGTCCTGGTTGAAAACATTGATAACTTGTCTCCATATGGTTTTAATAAATTATGGTTTCAGTTCTTCTGTCCAAATAAAAAGACTATATTACTCTTTTTATAATTAATTTTAGATCTGGCAATTTCAAATATAAATTTGTGAAAAACACAACACGAGTACATCTTAAAAATTGTGATAAAGTTTATTTCTCATCGTGTAATCGTATCGTGTCAAATTCGTGGTTAACACATTTTCATGACACGAATACACGAATTGTCAGGTCTAATTGATTTTGGCTTTTTTATTACCTAAATAAATAAAAATAAATTATTACTTCATAATATTATATCTACTACCATACCCACTAAAACCCCAGTCCCACCCCACCCTGCCCCCCTCTTCTTTCTCTTTTTTCTCTAACATCATCAGAAGGGAACTCACACTATGACAACTAAACTTTGCACCAAACATATGTCAAAACTATCACAATCTTGTTGGCTTAATTTAGATATGGAGTATTATCGGGAGAGGTGGCATCCATCCGTTGAAGGGTTCATATAGAGTGCCTCAAGTGGTGGTGGAAAGGAGGAAAAATCTTTGCTGTAGTTCTAGCTCTAGTTGTCGTCATCTTTCTTCTTCTAGATCTGGTTGGCGTCATTTTTCTTCTTCCCCAACCACTTTCACACTGTCAAGTAAGGTGGAATCATTATAGTCATCACCTACATGAATAGTTCTTGGAAATTAAGTATCGGCGGTGGTGAATCCGGACCCAAAGTGTAACACCTTATTTTCACTCTACAATAAAATTCAATATAAACTGTTAGTTTATAAAATTTGAGGTAGAAATATATTTATTTTTTAGCTAAAATAATCATCATAATCATATAGTAGACGTCAATACGGTTTTCGTAGATATAAATAACGCTTAAATCTGATTTCGTATGGAGAAGTTTTGATTGTTCGAAGTTTTGTGTTCAGCCCAATACGGAAAAAGCGTGTCGTAAAAAAGTCAATCAGAGATAAGTTGTTTATTAGTCGAAGTAACCTAAACAAAATTTGTAGTAATTGTAAAAGCGAAAGCATGTATATAACGAACGTCCAAATCTGACTTCGTATGAGCAAGTTATGATCTTTCGAACTTTCAGTGTGATACAGAAATCGAAATATAGATCGGTTAATTGTTATCCAAAACAATGTAAAGAAAGTTGAAGATCTCGTAGATTCGAACCCGCCGATATAGAGACAATCGAGAAAGAATTTTGTATGAAGGAGTTATAATTTTTGCACGGACTTTTACAGTGTAAGCTCTATAAAATAAGAATTTAAAATAGAGTGAGAATTAACTATTGAGGCCTAAAGGAAAGTTGTAGTGCTTGTCGAAAGGATCTCGAGGATATAAAGAACGTCAAAAACAGAGCTCATATGTGTAACATCCCGAAATATCAAGAGTAGAGTTGAAGGGCTAAAAGGGTAAGTTGTGAGAGAGTGACTCGGCGAGTCCAGGGATGGACTCGGCGAGTAGAGTCACGACTGGGTCGCGTGTTAAATAGCCGACTCGGCGAGTCAGTAAGGAGGACTCGGCGAGTAGGCGCTAAGTGGAGAAAACCCTAATTCCCGGGGTTGAGCCCTATATAAGGAACATATCAGCCCACTCTCAGCCTCTTTATTCATCCCTAAATCCAGAAACCCTTAGCCTTCGTGTGTGAGTGATCCTATCTCATTTGGGAGCTTGAAGGAGATGATTATTGAAGGGATTTTGGGAGATTGAAGGCTTGGAGCAAGGGGCTTTGCTTGGATTCGAATTACATTGCAGTTGGGGCGTCCCTTGGAGGTAATATCTCGTTCTTGGACTGTTAATATGTTGTTTCTTCATTTTGGGGTTTGTGGGAACTTGTCTATGGATGTAATTGGAAGTCTAGAGGTTAGATCTGAGGTTGCTACCTTAGATCTGGAAGGGAGAAGAATCAGAGAGCATGAAAGTCCCTGTGTTGGAGTGTTTAGTGAAGCTTACATGTCCCAAACCCTAAACCAATGTGCAAATAGCCTAGATCTCTTTGGATTCACGTAAAGTTTGCCACTTTACGTGATGGATGAGTGGTAGGAGACTAGATCTATGTTTTGGAGCAATTGCATGGCCTGGAATGCTTCTGAATGGATTCAGCCCGGTGGTACTCGGCGAGTCACATGGGTGTACTCGACGAGTTGCTTGAAGATGAGCTGGGACTCGGCGAGTTGGAAGAACAACTCGGCGAGTTGGATGAAGATGGCCTGGAACTCGGCGAGTTGTATGAACAACTCGGCGAGTAGGTTGATGATAGTCTTAGACTCAGCGAGTCTGTTCTTGGACTCGGCGAGTCTTGTCGAAGAGTCCCGATATTCCCTGGTTGAGTCGTGAATCGGTGAGTCAAGGGATGACTCGGTGAGTTGTGTGCGAGTGGACTCAGAGTTGTTGGACTCGGCGAGTCTCGGGGTGACTCGGCGAGTTAGGTCGCGGATTGAGTGAAGTTCTGATTATGGGAACTCGGCGAGTAGGGTCAGTCAGAGGTTGACTTTGACCTTGTCCTTGACCAAGAGTTGACCGTTGACTTTAGAGTTTGGTCAGCGATGTGGCCTTTGGGCCAAGTGAGGGGTAAAATAGTCTTTTACCCTTAAGAGGGTGCCATGAGAGGGTTGATTATAGAGTTATAGTCATGAGAGTATTTGCCTTACGTGTTAGGCGGTGGCGAGTTCGAGATTCAAGTGTGGAGATATCTGCTTTCTGCTTGCCAGGTGAGTCTCCTCACTATACACTACCTTGAGTAGGTAACCAGAGTTATGTGACAGAGTATTTGTATGCTATGTATGTTATGTGTTGTACTGCATTATTTCTATGTGATTTATGTTGTGCATGTTTACAGAGTTAGAACCGGAAGGTTCACAGAGTTAGAACCTGAGGGTTCACAGAGTATGGGTGCACGGACCCATAGAGTTATAGCCTCGAGTGGCTAGTATGTGTTATGTGTGTGGTATTTTGGGGAACTCACTAAGCTTCGTGCTTACAGTGTTTTGTGTGATGTTTTTTTCAGGTTTCTTTCAGTATCACGGGACGGCACCGGCTTGATTGTACACACCAGAGAAAGAGTCATGTTCTGGAGGATCCTGGTTTTCTATGCAAGTGAAAATGGAGTTATGTTTTGTAATTCGATTATGAATGAGATTTTTAAACACGTGTTTCTAAGAATAAAATGATTATTTTAAATGAAAAATTGTTTTGAAATTTTCGGTGTTACAAGTTGGTATCAGAGCCTTGGTTTGAGGGATTCGGATGCGCCTTCGGGTAAATCTGGACTCAAACTGAGGAAGTAAGAAAAGTTTTCAAAGAAATAATTTTCTAAAAGTGAATAAGAGTTCAAAGAGAAAGCAAGAAAGAGCAGTGTGTACAATCAGCCAGAACCCAAACGGTGATTTCCCAAAATACCCTTACTTTTTTGTTAGAGATATTTATGATGCACTTTATGAGATATTATTGCATGCTAGAGACAGGCTAGGTATTTCATATCTTAGGACTAGAGTGGCCTGATTTGTGATGCCTTAGCCTAGGACTTGTTGTTATATGTGTTATGCTTTTGAGTATGTGATGAGTGAGAGTATCCAGTTAGAACCCATGAGGGGTAGAGTTACAGAGTTCAGTGGTACTTCCAATGATGAGCCGAGAAAGTGGAGTTATCACAGAGAGGGAGTCCTATGTATTCTTCGATGCTCGAATGCTGCTTGCTTTGTGCTTTGTGGAACTCTCGATGATGAGAGCCAGCTACCAAGTGAATATGACGATATTCAGGAGGTAGATGGTTGGCATCATTAGGAGCTCTTCAGCAGCTGATAGCAAAGAAGTGGGAGGACAACGGAAGAGCCTAGGGAGTAACCCTAGCCAGATGAGTGCGCTGGTAGAGTAGAGAATCTCGCTGGGGAGCGAGCACGCACGATGGGATTGATGAAAGAGCAGGTCGAGCAGCTACTTAGGAGCTCTGGGATGGTCCGTGTGGAAAGTATGGGTAGATGTGGCAGGTAGTATGGTCCCGTACTACTGAAAGTAGAGGACCCATACTTGATACAGGGAGTATTCTAAAGGTCCTAAGGAGCGGATTGAGGAGTGATGTTATGGTTCGAGTACCATACATCGGAGCGGATTGAGGAGTGATGTTATGGTTCGAGTACCATACATCGGAGCGGATTGAGGAGTGATGTTATGGTTCGAGTACCATACAGCGGAGCGGATTGAGGAGTGATGTTATGGTTCGAGTATCATACATCGGAGCGGATTGAGGAGTGATGTTATGGTTCGAGTACCATACATCGGAGCGGATTGAGGAGTGATGTTATGGTTCGAGTACCATACATCAGAGCGGATTGAGGAGTGATGTTATGGTTCGAGTACCATACATCGGAGCGGATTGAGGAGTGATGTTATGGTCCGGGTACCATACATCGGAGCGGATTGGGGAGTGATGTTATGGTTAGGGTACCATACACCGGAGCATATTGAGAATAGATGTCATGGAATGAGTACCATGGTTTGTAGTGAATGATGCTTGTGGTTCTCCGGTTATCCGGTCATGATTTAGTTCGAAGAGGCGTCCCTTGAGAGGGAGATCGAGAGCCCCTCAGAGTATTTTAGTAAGGAGTCAGTGAGAAGGGAGAATTTCGATCTGGGTTGAACGATCAGTCGATAAAGGAGATGTCACCTTCTATGATCTGGGAGGTACTGATTATGTTCGTGTGCAAAATATGAGAAGCATGATGTTTTAGTTTTGGGTTTGGGGGTAAACCTTGCAGGTCGTCATTGATGATGATTTCCCACCAGAATATCAGATAGCATGTGTGCCGCGAGGCAGTGATTTATCATGAGCAGATAGTCAGTTGGGACTGAGATAGTCGAGGACCACACTACACCTATTTGAGTATAGTAGGATGTTTTGTAATGGTATCAGTGGGGAGTTCAGTCGAGTTTAGCGGTGCAAAGAGTTTTCTATCTGTGTTGGGTGTTGAATATGGGAGTGGGTCCCTGATCATGGGATGATCCCGGTGTTGGAGCGTTGGTCGATGAGTTGAGGTGAGGGGTACGATGATTTTGTGGCTCAGTCTATGAGTCAGGGATGTTATTGAGCAGTTGAGTTGTTTGGTACTAGATTGGTACGAGATTTGGAACGACTAGGGGCAGTCGTGACGAGAAGTTCTTGAGGAGTTCATCAGAGGTTCAGAGTATATGAGGTCGATTGATTTCCTTAAGGGGGGATTATCGGGTGTTGTGTAGCACTTTCCGGGGGCAGGTGCGTTTTTGCTGGTGAAAATAGTTATGGGTTGGTTGTGTGCTATTTGGTGATGGTTCGAACCCTAAGTGGGGGAGAACCGGGTAACGTATGTAAGAAAGTAGAGATTTGTCAAGAGCAGTTATAAGTGGAGTATAGAGATATGCGGTAAGAAATCATGAGACCAGAGATGTCGGTGATCGAGGAAAGGGGTCAGAGTGAGTAAATGCGGGAAGTACTTGTTTGAGAAGGATGAATGTCTCCACGACAGGTGTTTAGTGGTCAGTGTTGTTGCAAGTAGATAGAGAATGTTTGGGCAGCCAACTCCCGGGTCGGTAGGTGTATCCTTGCTTTTGAGCGGTGGAAAAAGGGTTTCGGAGAATTATCAGCGTGTTTCGTAGCCTTAGCGTTTCCTCGTACTCCAATTGAGAAATTGGATACACCGAAGTTGCAATTTGGAAAGATGCAGATCTAATTATGGGGTTCAAAGGAAATATATTATTGTATCTATATGATGCTTTGGGGCAGGAGACTAGTGGTGGTGGCAGGATCTTGTGATGTTCTGTTGGGGTATTCTGAGGTATCCGGGAATGATATCTTTATTTCGGAGTTACTCGTGAATCTTGAGTTGAGACGACTTGTGGCATATCAGGTAACTATGGATCTAGCGGGAACCCTTCGAGTATGGGCATCTAGGGAGATTATTCGAGAGAGTGGATCTTCGCAAGGGTGGGCATTTTGATATGCCGATTGCCTCCAGAGTCTGTGATGCATAATCAAGTCAAGTATGGGTAGCTGCCTATGATAGTCTGCGACGCATGTGCTAGTGGGGTCAGAGGGTGTTGTGATACTGCGGGGAGCCGTAGTACTCACTAGTCAGAGGGTGTTGTGATGCTGCGGGGAGTCGTAGTACTCACTAGTCAGAGGGTGTGGTGATGCTGCGGGGAGCCGTAGTACTCACTAGTCAGAGGATGTTGTGATACTGCGGGGAGCCGTAGTACTCACTAAATGGCAAGAGAATGTGATGATGGAATGTTCTCCAATCAGTGTATGATGTGGAAGAGTTTTGGGTTTGAGTATCCCTAGTATTGAGTTTTTGGAGCCTGGGTGTTGAACCGGGGGCGAGACTGGGGTCTCCGTCTCTGTCGAGGGATACGACGAGATGCGCAAGGGATATGCGCAACAGAAACCAGAGATTAGAGTTAAGACGATCCTCGATTGGATTGTATTTTTCTCGCATGAGGAAAAGAGAATTTTTTGACTTGCGTGTCACTGGGCCAGGATAGTGGTCACGAGGAAGAAGTTAGTGGGATATTTGGATCATGATATGGGTGATCTTTGGAGGCTCAGCTGTGGAGTCAAAAGCTGACCTGGTGCTCAGTCTCGAAGAGGGATATGAGAAATGAGCTAGAGCTTATCATGATGATGTCTGAGGACACTTCAGAGCAAGCGAACGATTCAGACGCTCAAAGACATGCTTCGGGCATATGTATTAGATTTCGGAGGGAGCTGCGGCACGTATTTATCCTTGGTTGAGTTATCCTATATCAACAGCCATCATTAGTGCATTGGTATGCCACCCTTTGAGCTGTTGTATGGGAGGAGGTGTCGGACCCTCATTTGATGGGGAAAGTGTTGGTTCACGGAAGTGAAAGTAGTAGTGAGAATGGATAATTTGGAGTACGGTGATTGGACATTGTGTCTGTGAGAGTGGTATGGAATGACATCATGTTGGGATGTCTGCTGAGGACGCGGAAGGGATTCCGCGGGTGTAGAGCCAAGAGTTTCAGGATAGATGCAGGGATGGAGTCTGGGACTCCCAGCTTGATTCTGATCAAGGGTTGTGTGCGTAGTGGTGTTCCCTCCTGGGGATGTTGGAGATGTCGTCAGTGTGACGGGTTTTCCTTAACTGAGGGTGTTAGATCTAGTTTAGCATGCGTATGCGGGTGCAAGAGGGGAACTCGTGAGAGTTTCCCTGAGAGTGAGAATGGGTATTTCCGTTGTCACGGAATGGATAGAGTGGGATTTGGATCGGGGATCCGATGGTTCATGGTTTTCTAGCCCTTATGGGTCAAATGATTGTTGAGATTTTGAGCAGAGTTGCATCTTGGGTAATTTTTGGACATTGTGTGTGATTATCAGAGGGTACAGCCGGTGCCCGGTTCGAGACGGTGGTCTAGACACCGTAAGGAAAGGGAAATTGTGTTCGAGTTTCGATGGGTGTGCCTTGTGGGACCTGGTCCGATTAAGGCCAGGTGGCACGTTGTGGGAATATTCCTGGAGTTGAGTTGCTGTAGGCTTCGAGGACGAAGCCTAATTTAAATGGGGGAGAATTGTAACATCCTGAAATATCAAGAGTAGAGTTGAAGGGCTAAAAGGGTAAGTTGTGAGAGAGTGACTCGGCAAGTCCAGGGATGGACTCGGCGAGTAGAGTCGCGACTGGGTCGCGTGTTAAATAGCCGACTCGACGAGTCAGTAAGGAGGACTCGGCGAGTAGGCGCTGAGTGGAGAAAACCCTAATTCCCGGGGTTGAGCCCTATATAAGGAACATATCAGCCCACTCTCAGCCTCTTTATTCATCCCCAAATCCAGAAACCCTTAGCCTTCGTGTGTGAGTGATCCTATCTCATTTGGGAGCTTGAAGGAGATGATTATTGAAGGGATTTTGGGAGATTGAAGGCTTGGAGCAAGGGGCTTTGCTTGGATTCGAATTACATTGCAGTTGGGGCGTCCCTTGGAGGTAATATCTCATTCTTGGACTGTTAATATGTTGTTTCTTCATTTTGGGGTTTGTGGGAACTTGTCTATGGATGTAATTGGAAGTCTAGAGGTTAGATCTGAGGTTGCTACCTTAGATCTGGAAGGGAGAAGAATCAGAGAGCATGAAAGTCCCTGTGTTGGAGTGTTTAGTGAAGCTTACATGTCCCAAACCCTAAACCAATGTGCAAATAGCCTAGATCTCTTTGGATTCACGTAAAGTTTGCCACTTTACGTGATGGATGAGTGGTAGGAGACTAGATCTATGTTTTGGAGCAATTGCATGGCCTGGAATGCTTCTGAATGGATTCAGCCCGGTGGTACTCGGCGAGTCACATGGGTGTACTCGACGAGTTGCTTGAAGATGAGCTGGGACTCGGCGAGTTGGAAGAACAACTCGGCGAGTTGGATGAAGATGGCCTGGAACTCGGCGAGTTGTATGAACAACTCGGCGAGTAGGTTGATGATAGTCTTAGACTCAGCGAGTCTGTTCTTGGACTCGGCGAGTCTTGTCGAAGAGTCCCGATATTCCCTGGTTGAGTCGTGAATCGGTGAGTCAAGGGATGACTCGGTGAGTTGTGTGCGAGTGGACTCAGAGTTGTTGGACTCGGCGAGTCTCGGGGTGACTCGGCGAGTTAGGTCGCGGATTGAGTGAAGTTCTGATTATGGGAACTCGGCGAGTAGGGTCAGTCAGAGGTTGACTTTGACCTTGTCCTTGACCAAGAGTTGACCGTTGACTTTAGAGTTTGGTCAGCGATGTGGCCTTTGGGCCAAGTGAGGGGTAAAATAGTCTTTTACCCTTAAGAGGGTGCCATGAGAGGGTTGATTATAGAGTTATAGTCATGAGAGTATTTGCCTTACGTGTTAGGCGGTGGCGAGTTCGAGATTCAAGTGTGGAGATATCTGCTTTCTGCTTGCCAGGTGAGTCTCCTCACTATACACTACCTTGAGTAGGTAACCAGAGTTATGTGACAGAGTATTTGTATGCTATGTATGTTATGTGTTGTACTGCATTATTTCTATGTGATTTATGTTGTGCATGTTTACAGAGTTAGAACCGGAAGGTTCACAGAGTTAGAACCTGAGGGTTCACAGAGTATGGGTGCACGGACCCATAGAGTTATAGCCTCGAGTGGCTAGTATGTGTTATGTGTGTGGTATTTTGGGGAACTCACTAAGCTTCGTGCTTACAGTGTTTTGTGTGATGTTTTTTTCAGGTTTCTTTCAGTATCACGGGACGGCACCGGCTTGATTGTACACACCAGAGAAAGAGTCATGTTCTGGAGGATCCTGGTTTTCTATGCAAGTGAAAATGGAGTTATGTTTTGTAATTCGATTATGAATGAGATTTTTAAACACGTGTTTCTAAGAATAAAATGATTATTTTAAATGAAAAATTGTTTTGAAATTTTCGGTGTTACAATATGTGAAAGTTATGGTCGTTCGAAGATCTGTGAAAAATACTCGTATGGATGATGTGGCGGCCCGAGTGCACGCAATGAGGGTGTGACATGTGGCGCCACAATAAGAGGACACGTGTCAATGTTCTAGGAGGAGTGACACGAACGAATGTTGGCCTGACATGCGGCACTGCACCGGACAGAACGCGTAAGCCTTGCACGCGGTGTGTTCAGCTATAAGGCTTGATGCGCCCTCCTGTAATTCCTATAAATAAATTTGATTTCAGCTCATTTCACTACACCTTCCATCAACAAATCCTCTGGAACCTTTTCTACTCTCTAGCCCCAATACTCTAGAGTTCTCGACTACTTTAGCAAGCTATGAGGTATCTAGGAGCCTGACGAATAGAAGCTTTCTGGTCGGAGTGCTTCCCGTGCAAATTTCGATTTTCGTAAAAAAAATTTGTAAGTTAAGTTGCACTTACTGCACTTTAAGTGTAACTTATATTTATATTCATAGTAGTTATTATGAATGTATAAATACGATTTATCAGTGATTCTGTGACAACCCGTTATTTCAACTCTTTGTAACGACCAAAATGGGTCAAGTATTGTAACCACTTCTGAGTAATAAAATTTACTTTCATAATAAAATGTACAAATAAGTTCTATTTAATTTCCTTCTATGATTAAATGTCTTTGAACCATGATCGTACGTGAAAAGAACGCCCAAATCCGACTTCATATAGCGAAGTTATGATTTTTCCAAGTTCGGCTTAGCAACAGACAGCTAAAAACTCGAATCGAAAATCGAGCGACTTTTGGCCGGAATGACCTAAACGAGAATCGAAGCTCTCGATATTAGTATTAAAGCGGTAAAAAGTCTGGCAAAAACCGACATCAGATAAAGAAGTTATGAATTTTCAAAGAAATTCCTTAAACACGATGGGTTTTTAATAAATAATAAAAAAATAATTTCGGAATTTGCCGACGGAGTCTAAACGAAAGTTGTAGAGCGTAGTCTCACCTACGCGAGGATATAAAGACCATCGAAAACGGAGTTCGAATGAAGAAGATATGAATTTTTGAAGTTTATTAAATAAATTAATTATTTATTTTAATCAAAATTCGGATATTATCCGAAGGGGAGTCAGCGTCCTCATCCGAGGTACGCGCTGCATACCCCTGTACGCCCTGCGTAACCGAGAGGATTGGCCTCTGATCGTCCACGTCGCACTATCCGAGGAATCCGACCCGTCCGACCCGTCCGAAGCTCCGACCCGTCCGACCCGCCGTCCCATCCGACCCGCGTACCCAGCAACCCGTCCCATCCGAAGCCGAGGCAGTCGAGGCTTCGGTCATGCATGACGTACGCGTACGCGCTGCGTACGAGCGTACTCCCCGCGTACCGAGGCAGACCAGCCTTACTATAAATAGGATGCGAGGGCTTCCAAGAAAAGGGCTCATTTCTCTCCTCTCTCTCACAACCTTGCCTCGTTTTCCGTGTCCGTTCAAACCCGAAGCTCTGGTCTTTTTGGCTCAAGTCCCGAAGGTCGATTTTACTCCCGAGATTCCCGAGAATATCGAGGAAAATCCGTTTCCCGAGACGAAACTCTGCCCGGTTTTCCATCTCGCTATCTTCAAACTTTCAAGTGAGTTTCATACCCCTTAATCAACCTTTTTAAATATTCTAAATGCTTTTATATGCTTTCAAGGGGGGGGGGGGGGTTACAAGTAAAACACACGAGTATTATCGTGTGTTACATAAAGAAACTCTTTTATATGCTTTTATATATCCAAATCACATGCGATTTACAAACTTTATAAGGAACTTTCATATATATATATATAATATGTTAAAATAGCATTCTATCTTTTGAAATATACATTGTTGTAATGCATGTATAAACTAAACTTTTCTTAGATTATTCGTGTCTATCTTAGACTCTACACCAAAAATCTATGCTTTCATAAACAAGTGATTCTTTTCTAGGTATTTCTAAACAAACAAGACACACTTTTAGAAAACTATAATAGGTATAGTTTTACGAACAAATTTCTAACTCTTATGTACTAGAAACATGAATTTCAAGAAGTTTACTTTCGTATACAAGAACAAACGTAACATTTTAACAAGTAGATCTGTTTTTATACCACGGTTTTGTGAGACACTAACTTCATGTACGTTCGAGTACACATTTCAAGTCCTGTATTATATACCAGAATCCCTTGGAGGGGGAGCATGGTGTTTGTGTATAGATCTATACGGGCTTGACAACCCGCGCCCTGACTGTTAGCTGCAGTCCACCGTTTGGGGTGACAAACGTCATAACATTCCAACGCCTGAAGAACGTTGTGTATAGGCATTCCGAGTCAATAGTATGGTTATAAAACTCACAAGGGGTATTAAAAATGCATTGATTTACAAGGTTTTCAAACTCATTGGTTATTTTACATTTACATACATTTTGGAAACAAACATTGGTCTTGAGTGAAGGCTATTTTTATACTAGTAGAAAATATAGGATTTTCTAAACACAAACAAACAAAGATAAAACATTTCATTTCATTCAAACATTGTCACTTAAATACTTATGAAATTCACCAGCTTAAATGTTGATCTACTCTTTCAAAATTACTTGTATGTCCCAGGAAATCAGTAATTTCAGGTATTCATTTCGCTTTTGATGAAGGGATGCTGCGACGCCAGTTTAATCTCGTATTTTGACATCATATTGTAATTGAGTTTTGAGCATGTAACTTTTGACAAATGTAAACTTTCAATTATATATATATATGATGGTTGTATTGCTTTCTTTACTATGTATTCATTTGTTACGTTACCACATGAAGTCATCCGCCCCCGAACGTTTCCGCCGTTCAGGTTTGGGGGTGTGACAGATTGGCATCAGAGCAATGTTTATAGTGAACTAAGTATATCGAACCACATAAGATATACAAACTATAAATGCTTAAGGGACTAATACTCTCTGACAAAACAAATTTTCTTTTTACACTTAAGCAGCATTTCGTTCAACTTAAATTGATAGTTCATTTAAGTACAATTACATGCATACCACAAACTATTTTCATGATTACAACTATACAAGTATTTAGACAAGTTGACACTACGATTGAGACTTGATATATGTAATCAGATTTTGGACAAATATAGCGTGATCAACTATATTTGCCCAAGATTGGACCAACATATATCGAGGAATGATCGTAGTAAGCAACAAGTCAAACCTTACCAAACCATTACAAGAATCAAACACAAGAATTTAAATACTATAGGAGTATTTGCTATCTAAACTAGTTTAAACTTACATGTTTTACATGTTCCGACTTTATTCAATTCTTATAACCCTATTTCTCGTACAGTCAAATGGCTGGATTTCACCACCCTGGCGACCCCTACTTTCCCAACCAAGGCAACGGAGGATGGATCGAAGATGATCCCGAAGAGGACGAGGAACCCATAGAAGTGGGTGATGACTCCGGTACCGACTCAGAGCCGGCAGTTATCGATCCACCACCCATTCAACCTCCCGTCTTCGTAAGGAACTTTCAAGGACCGACTCCCGTCTGGGGAAGTCACCTCCACCATTGGAGCCAACAGCAGAACCTACGCCCTCCCTACGGCATGTGCCGGGACTTCTATGATGTCCGCGGCGGAGGTTCGGCTGATCGAGCACTCCCGGTAATGGTGGGTAAGTTAGCCAATCAGTCCTATCAGTCTGGAGTTCAAGCTAGCCGACTCCGGGATATCAATGTGGAAGTGCAAGTTCACACTTCTGACATCTGTAGGCTGGACAAGATGCAAGACAACGCTCAATTCCAAACCGAAGCATTTCAAGCGCAAATGATTGCAGCCCTCGCCGAACTAAGGGAACAACAAGCCGCTTTCGATAGGCGTCTAATGGAGTCAAAGTAATCAGATGCGGAGTCAAGCTCCAAGCGCAACCTTCGACGTAAGTAGTGCTTGTCAAGGACTCAAATTTTGTTATAGCTTAGGACCACGGCTAAAAGTCTTTAAATTTCTCAAACTTTGTAATCGGAGACCCTTTTAGGGGTCAAATTTTCATGATCGTTGTAACAACTTTTATATTAATATAAGTGGCACTATTACTACTATGTTAAGTATTTCGTTCGAACCTTGAATGGTCTTTGTGAACCCAAATACTTGTTTCATACCTTCAGTCTTACAAATAACTTTCATTCTTCTATTTTAAGACTCATACTATCATCTGTTGTTGAACTATAGAGATTTAGTTCATGAGACACATACATTTTCTATTCTATGAAATTCTTATCCTTGTCTTTTCAACCTATAGTTGAAGGATGCCTCCGCGTAGGAATCCAAGGCGAAACAACGGTGAGGAAGCACCTATACCACCACCACCTCCACCACCCCAATTTGATGCTGTTATGTTTCAAGCAGCAGTCACCGCAGCGGTAGCAGCTGCCATGTCACAGATCAATAACTCGAGTACTAATGGCTCGGGATCTGGCACACACCCATCCAACCATGGCGAGATTCATGGACCACCTCGAGAATGCACCTATAAGGACTTCACTAATGCCAAGCCCCGAATGTTTTATGGTACTGGTGGTGTGATGGCCCTGAGGCAGTGGATTGAAAGGACGGAGGCAGTCTTTGAAATCTGCTCCTGTCTCGAGCACAGCAAGGTCAAATTTGCAACTTTCACCCTTCTCGATAAAGCTTTAACTTGGTGGAATGGCCACGTTAAAGTACTTACCCTAATCGTGGAAAACTCCATAAGCTGGGAGAGCTTGAAGGCCATGATGATGAGAGAATACTGCCCACGGGGAGAAATTCAAAAGCTTGAACACGAGCTATGGACTCTCGGAATGGTGGGTACCGACATCGCTACTTATACCAACAGATTCTGCGAGCTGGCAATCCTTTGTCCAGATATGATTGCTCCCGAGAGCAAGAAAATAGAAAGGTACATCTGGGGACTGACGTCCTAAATGCGGTCAAGCGTGTTAGCTTCTAAACCTGACACCTTTGAAAGTGCTAAGGAACTGGCACAATCTCTGATCGGCTACGGAGGTCATCAGAACTCAACCACTTCTGCACCAGCACCACAGAAAGGAAACAACAACAACAACAACTACAACAATAACAACAACAACAACAACAACAATGGCAGGAAGAGAGCGTGGATTAAAGGGAAGGGTGGGTCTTCCCAAGAATCCGCAAAGAAACAACTGGTTTCAGTGAATGCTGCCACTATACCTGCTACAACCCCTACAAATACCTACCCAACAAAGCCTTATATAGGTAACCTCCCAAAATGCACCAAATGCAATTACCACCACCATGGACCTTGTCGAGAAATGCAGTGCGCCAACTGCAACAGGAAAGGACACACAGCCCGTTTCTGCAAGGAAACCGCGAAGCCGATCACTCAAGTTCCCGGTGCGGGTGTAGGGCAGGCTTGCTACTGTTGTGGCAAGGTGGGCCACTACAAGAGGAACTGTCCTAAGGCAGCAGGCACTGGAGGTGTGGGACGAGTTTTGGCAATAGGCCACGACGAAGCTGTAGCTGACCCAACTATAGTTGCTGGTACGTTCCTTCTCGATAATTCATACGCATGCATATTATTCGATAGTGGAGCGGAGAGAAGCTTCATGAGTCAAAACTTTATTCATTTACTTAAACCTAAACCTAGCAAGTTAGAAAAATCGTTCACTGTAGAGATGGCCAATGGAAAAACCGAAAACACAAATTGCATATACATGGGCTGTACGTTAACATTAAACGGCCATTCTTTCCCAATCAATCTCATGCCGGTTCAAATTAAAAGTTTCGACGTCATAGTCGGCATGGACTGGTTGAGTCTTCTTCGCGCCGACATCATGTGCTTTGAGAAAGCAGTCCGTCTTAACCTCCCTAACAACGAAACATTAGTTATCTACGGCGACAAATCTAGTACAAACCTTCGCATCATTTCGTGCATCCAAGCTCGAAAGTGCTTGCGGAAGGATTGTTGAGCATTCCTAGCGCACACGTTGATACAAGTCAAGAACGGAAGGACATCAAGAGCATCTCGATAGTACGAGACTTTCCCGATATCTTTCCAGAAGAACTACCAGGATTACCACCGCAACGCCAAGTCGAGTTCAGAATCGACTTAATTCCAGGAGCTACCCCAGTAGCGAAGTCGCCTTATCGTCTTGCACCAGCAGAGATGCAGGAACTTTCCAGTCAACTTAATGAACTCCTTCACAAAGGATTCATAAGACCAAGTTTCTCACCTTGGGGAGCACCGGTCTTGTTTGTAAAGAAGAAAGACGGATCGTTCCGTATGTGCATCGACTACAGAGAACTGAACAAACTTACTGTCAAGAACCGCTATCCTCTACCCCGTATCGACGACCTATTCGATCAACTTCAAGGGGCGAACTACTTCTCCAAAATAGATCTACGATCCGGATATCACCAATTACGAGTTCTAGAGGGGGACATTCCAAAGACAGCTTTCCGAACTCGTTATGGACACTACGAATTCGTGGTGATGCCGTTCGGATTAACCAATGCACCAGCAGTATTTATGGACCTAATGAATAGGGTATGCCGCCCTTACTTGGATCAGTTCGTCATCTTCTTTATCGATGATATACTTATCTACTCTCGAAGTGAGGAAGAGCATAGTCAGCACCTACGAAAAGTCCTAGAAACACTGCGAACGGAGAAACTCTATGCGAAGTTCTCTAAATGCGAATTTTGGATTCGAAGAGTCGAATTTTTAGGTCACGTTGTTAGCGAGAAAGGTATACACGTGGACCCCTCCAAAATTAAGGCCATTGAGAACTGGTCGGCACCAAAGACACCTACATAAATTCGTCAATTTCTAGGTCTAGCTGGCTACTATCGCAGATTCATAAAGAACTTTTCGAGCATTGCGAAACCTCTTACTACATTAACCCAGAAAGGTGTGGCCTTTGACTGGGAAGCGAAACAAGAGAAGGCATTCCAGACACTAAAGCAGGCCTTGTGCACCGCACCGATACTATCCCTCCCCGAAGGGATAGAAGACTTCGTAGTGTATTGCGATGCGTCAAATCAAGGACTTGGTTGTGTTCTTATGCAGAGAGGGAAGGTTATAGCTTATGCCTCCCGACAGCTTAAGACACACGAAGTGAACTATACGACACACGATCTTGAGTTAGGAGCAGTGGTATTTGCTCTGAAGATCTGGAGGCACTACTTATACGGAACAAAGAGTACTATTTTCACCGATCACAAGAGCCTTCAACACATTTTTGATCAAAAGGAACTCAACATGCAACAACGACGATGGGTCGAGTTACTGAATGACTACGAATGCGAAATTCGTTATCATCCTGGCAAGGCCAACGTAGTAGCCGACGCCCTCAGTCGAAAGGAATACATTGGTCGGAGGGTCAAATCTCTGACCATGACTATCCATTCCCACTTATCCACACAAATTAAGGAAGCACAAATGGAAGCTTTGCAACCTGAAAATGTGGCAGGTGAATCCCTGCGAGGAATGGAGAAGAATCTAGAAGTCAAGGGTGGCGGAGCCTACTATCTCATGGACCGAATCTGGACCCCGAAACATGGTGGTTTCAGAGATGTAGTCATGACCGAGGCTCACCACTCAAGATATTCCGTTCACCCGGGTTCAGATAAAATGTATTTGGATCTTAAGAAACTGTACTGGTGGCCTAACATGAAAGCAGAAATTGCTACCTTCGTGAGTAAATGTCTTACTTGCGCTAAGGTTAAGGTCGAGTATCAGAAACCATCAGGATTACTACAACAACCAGAGATACCAGAATGGAAATGGGAGCGGATTACTATGGACTTCATAACCAAGTTACCTAAGACGACAAGTGGACTCGATACCATATGGGTCATTGTCGACAGACTGACCAAATCCGCGCATTTCCTACCCATCAAAGAGACTGACAAAATGGAGAAGCTTACAAGAACTTACTTACGGGAAGTAGTGCGACTGCATGGTGTTCCGATATCCATTATCTCCGATCGAGATAATAGATTCACTTCAAGGTTCTGGCAGTCACTACAAAGTTCCCTAGGAACTAGGCTAGACATGAGTACAGCCTACCACCCACAGACAGACGGACAAAGTGAGAGAACAATACAAACTTTAGAAGACATGCTGAGAGCCTGCGTGATTGACTTTGGAAAGGCATGGGATATGCATTTACCCCTTGTCGAATTTTCATACAACAATAGTTATCATACAAGCATAAAGGCTGCTCCGTTTGAAGCCCTCTATGGTCGAAAGTGCAGATCCCCTCTGTGCTGGACTGAAGTTGGCGATACCCAGTTAGCTAGAGGAAGAGTTCCTGAAAGCACTCTCACCGGTCCGGAGATCATACGTGAAACAACAGAGAAGATCGTTCAGATTCGTGAACGATTGAAAGCCTCAAGAGACCGACAGAAAAGCTACGCTGACCAAAGGAGGAAACCTTTGGAATTCCAGGTAGGAGACCACGTCTTATTAAAGGTCTCACCGTGGAAGGGTTTAATACGATTTGGAAAGCGTGGGAAACTAAATCCAAGATACATAGGGCCTTTCGAGATTCTTGCCAGAATCGGCCCTGTGGCTTACAAGCTTAACCTACCACGCGAACTTAGTAACATCCATCCAACCTTCCACGTCTCAAACTTGAAAAAGTGTCTGTCTGACAAGACTCTTGTTATTCCACTCGACGAGATCGAGATCAACGAGAGCCTCAACTTTGTGGAAGAACCAGTAGAAATCATGGACCGAGAGGTCAAAAAAACAAAACAAAGTCGCATACCCATCGTGAAGGTTCGCTGGAACGCCAAGCGGGGACCTGAATTCACATGGGAACGCGAAGATCAGATGAAACAAAAGTACCCTCATCTCTTTCATGTTCACTAGTATCTTTACTACTTTAAATTTCGGGACGAAATTCTCTCTAACGGGGGGATGATGTGACAACCCGTTATTTCAACTCTTTGTAACGACCAAAATGGGTCAAGTATTGTAACCACTTCTGAGTAATAAAATTTACTTTCATAATAAAATGTACAAATAAGTTCTATTTAATTTCCTTCTATGATTAAATGTCTTTGAACCATGATCGTACGTGAAAAGAACGCCCAAATCCGACTTCATATAGCGAAGTTATGATTTTTCCAAGTTCGGCTTAGCAACAGACAGCTAAAAACTCGAATCGAAAATCGAGCGACTTTTGGCCGGAATGACCTAAACGAGAATCGAAGCTCTCGACATTAGTATTCCAGCGGTAAAAAGTCTGGCAAAAACCGACATCAGATAAAGAAGTTATGAATTTTCAAAGAAATTCCTTAAACACGATGGGTTTTTAATAAATAATAAAAAAAAATAATTTCGGAATTTGCCGACGGAGTCTAAACGAAAGTTGTAGAGCGTAGTCTCACCTACGCGAGGATATAAAGACCATCGAAAACGGAGTTCGTATGAAGAAGATATGAATTTTTGAAGTTTATTAAATAAATTAATTATTTATTTTAATCAAAATTCGGATATTATCCGAAGGGGAGTCAGCGTCCTCATCCGAGGTACGCGTTGCGTACCCCTGTACGCCCTGCGTAACCGAGAGGATTGGCCTCTGATCGTCCACGTCGCACTATCCGAGGAATCCGACCCGTCCGACCCGTCCGAAGCTCCGACCCGTCCGACCCGCCGTCCCATCCGACCCGCGTACCCAGCAACCCGTCCCATCCGAAGCCGAGGCAGTCGAGGCTTCGGTCATGCATGACGTACGCGTACGCGCTGCGTACGAGCGTACGCCCCGCGTACCGAGGCAGACCAGCCTTACTATAAATAGGATGCGAGGGCTTCCAAGAAAAGGGCTCATTTCTCTCCTCTCTCTCACAACCTTGCCTCGTTTTCCGTGTCCGTTCAAACCCGAAGCTCTGGTCTTTTGGCTCAAGTCCCGAAGGTCGATTTTACTCCCGAGATTCCCGAGAATATCGAGGAAAATCCGTTTCCCGAGACGAAACTCTGCCCGGTTTTCCATCTCGCTATCTTCAAACTTTCAAGTGAGTTTCATACCCCTTAATCAACCTTTTTAAATATTCTAAATGCTTTTATATGCTTTCAAGGGGGGGGGATTACAAGTAAAACACACGAGTATTATCGTGTGTTACATAAAGAAACTCTTTTATATGCTTTTATATATCCAAATCACATGCGATTTACAAACTTTATAAGGAACTTTCATATATATATATAATATGTTAAAATAGCATTCTATCTTTTGAAATATACATTGTTGTAATGCATGTATAAACTAAACTTTTCTTAGATTATTCGTGTCTATCTTAGACTCTACACCAAAAATCTATGCTTTCATAAACAAGTGATTCTTTTCTAGGTATTTCTAAACAAACAAGACACACTTTTAGAAAACTATAATAGGTATAGTTTTACGAACAAATTTCTAACTCTTATGTACTAGAAACATGAATTTCAAGAAGTTTACTTTCGTATACAAGAACAAACGTAACATTTTAACAAGTAGATCTGTTTTTATACCACGGTTTTGTGAGACACTAACTTCATGTACGTTCGAGTACACATTTCAAGTCTTGTATTATATACCAGAATCCCTTGGAGGGGGAGCATGGTGTTTGTGTATAGATCTATACGGGCTTGACAACCCGCGCCCTGACTGTTAGCTGCAGTCCACCGTTTGGGGTGACAAACGTCATAACATTCCAACGCCTGAAGAACGTTGTGTATAGGCATTCCGAGTCAATAGTATGGTTATAAAACTCACAAGGGGTATTAAAAATGCATTGATTTACAAGGTTTTCAAACTCGTTGGTTATTTTACATTTACATACATTTTGGAAACAAACATTGGTCTTGAGTGAAGGCTACTTTTATACTAGTAGAAAATATAGGATTTTCTAAACACAAACAAACAAAGATAAAACATTTCATTTCATTCAAACATTGTCACTTAAATACTTATGAAATTCACCAGCTTAAATGCTGATCTACTCTTTCAAAATTACTTGTATGTCCCAGGAAATCAGTAATTTCAGGTATTCATTTCGCTTTTGATGAAGGGATGCTGCGGCGCCAGTTTAATCTCGTATTTTGACATCATATTGTAATTGAGTTTTGAGCATGTAACTTTTGACAAATGTAAACTTTCAATTATATATATGATGGTTGTATTGCTTTCTTTACTATGTATTCATTTGTTACGTTACCACATGAAGTCATCCGCCCCCGAACGTTTCCGCCGTTCAGGTTTGGGGGTGTGACAGATTCCAATCATAATATTGATTGATCTACTTACAAGAATGATGTCTAGGCTAGATTTAGTAAAGTGTTTAAAGTGAGATTTTCAAAAAGTATATTCTGTATACCAAACGGACCCTACCTTCGATGTATTCATTGAGATTGTCGAGGAATCCAGGAAATAGTATAAATACAAACGATTACTGAAGCACAATAATATTCGTACCTAGGTTGTTTAAAAGAGATAAGCTAAAGCATTAGCCCAGGAGTTGGCTTCCCGATGATATTCCACCCCAATCAGGTGAGTTACCTCACTATACTATGTATTATAATATATATCCATGTACGTTAGGATATATGAACTAGTAAAGTAGAGTCAATAGTATAGTCTATATGTGCTTGATGTCATTGTACTTAAATTATTTGGATGTAGTTGGCCTGGTATGCTATTAGGTTTTGATTTACTATAAGACTGAGAGAAGGGATGTTGTTTGTAATGCTATTTGTTTATATGATCTATAAAAGGCCGAGCCATTCCCATTTCGTGTAGAAGATCAAGATGTAGGCGGACCAACTCTACGCTAAAGACCAAGGGGTGAGTTGATAGCAATAGCAACTTAAGCGATTATGAGTCTAAATAAGGGCAATAACAACTTAAGCAATTGTAAGTCTAAATAAAGGTAATAGCAAGTTAAGCGATTGTGAGCCTAGATACTCAAAAGTCGAGGTGATAGCAATAGCAACTTAAGAGATTGTGAGTCTAGATAATGACAATAGCAACTTAAGCGATTGTAAGTCTAGATACTCGATATATGTTTGTATATGTATTATAATAGATGATATTTTGGGAAACTCACTAAGCTATGTGCTTATTCAGTTGATTAAAAATATTTCTAGGTACTTCTTCAAATCATGAGAAGGGCAATGTTTGATCGTACACACGCGCATTGACATCATTTTTCTGCATAAATTAAGTATACTATGATTTAACTGAACAAATAATAATGAAAAAAATATATTATGAAAATCGGGATGTTACACTAAATCAACCGAGGTCCACTATATATTGAATATAATAAATAAAATAAAAATAATAAAAAACTAATTAGAAAAGTTAAAAGTAATAAAAAAAATAACATTAAACTTTGAACTACATATTATTTTACAATTGTTCCCGTGGAGGTGCCATAATTTGGAATGATTCCTAACATGCTCATTTGTAACTTTGTAAAATGCTTATTTTTCAACCGCACAAATTACACAATCATGTTAAAGCTAATCTGATATTTTATTGTGCAAATTTGACTCCACAAGCTTCAATGTAGAAAAACATATCTCTATGGTTACGGTTGTCACCGGCTAAACCAATGTCAACTTCACTAATAGATAGATCAAAGGAAAAACCAATGCATTTTCGTTTCCACCATCACTTTAGCAAAGTTGGATATACTCTTAAAGTTGACAAATCTTTCATCTTGTAGCATTTAAATGGTCTTTGGCCTGGCAGTAAGGAGAGACACTCTCAAATGAGAGGTCATGGATTCAAATCTCGTTAAGAGACATAGATGGTTTTAGGAGTAGGTTAGTTTGCTGATAAAAATAAAATTAAAAATTCTAAAAATTCTAAAAATAAATGCGATTAAAAGCACAACCATTAAAACTCAAAGCACAATTTCATCGGCTTTGAGAAATTTAAATAAACATTTAAAGAACAGAAACATTTAAAGCTCTAACATTTACACACAAAAAAAAGCTAAAAAACATGTATCAAACCACGCTGTTTCTCAGAATCAGTGATCTCCAAACCACGCAGGGAAATGATAAGTGGGTGTGTACCCTAGCTAGCGATGGGGTATTCCACGTTGATAGACTCAAAAAAAAAAAATTGACCAATGGAACGTACCTACGGTGGAAACTACACTAAAATGGGTGCATGAAATCCCACTGAAGGTCACCTGTTTCATGTGGAGGGAAAAATTAGAAAGAATCCCAACTGCTTGTGCTCTCCTCAAACGCGGTATCCAAATCACTTCCCCAATGTGTTCTTATTGCGAGAATGCAGAAGAAGATACAGCCCATGTGCTTTTTCGTTGTCCGATGGCTGTAAGGGTATGGGAATGGGTGCTTAGCTGGTGTGACCTAGCAAATATTCACTTTGAATCTGTTGAGGAGATGTTGGCTTTCACAACGCAGTGGGGATTATGTGAAAAGAAAAGGAGATCCTTAATTAGTATTTGCTATGGGACTACTTGGATTCTTTGGAAGGTAAGGTGTGATTGGGTGTTCAAAAAAGCAAGAACTTCCCCTGCCAAAGTGGTTGACCTGGTAAAATCCACGGTGTTCCTATGGATGAAATATAGGAGAAAACAATGTACTTTTCAATGGATTGATTGGTGTATCAATCCTTTTATTTGCATGTAAAAAATTCTCTTTTGTACTCTTCCCCCCCCCCCCCCCCCCCCCCTAGCGTCTTGCTAGGTTGGTGGTTTTTATTATTAATATTATTTGCCGGTTCCAAAAAAAAAAACATGTATCAAACTCCAACATTTAAAGCTCCGGCAAATCTGAGTAATTTCGGGAGATGTGAGCAAAAACAGGTAATAAACTTCAAAAAGAAAAAGACACATACAATGATACAAACTCAGTAAATCAGCCTCCTCCAGCGAATTTGAACA
Organism: Lactuca sativa; assembly: GCF_002870075.4. Taxonomy (NCBI): domain Eukaryota; kingdom Viridiplantae; phylum Streptophyta; class Magnoliopsida; order Asterales; family Asteraceae; genus Lactuca; species Lactuca sativa. Next base: position 229,920,754 of record NC_056627.2, on the reverse strand, counting down.
ATTTCCAACGGCTAATTTAGAAGATGTGATGTGGGTTTCTCCACGAGCTCATTTTGTAATTGCTGACCATTGTTTATGAAAACAAAATTATACATATATTCAATATGGGACCACTTCCAAGTGGTGCATTACACCTCACTATGCTTAAGGTACCTCTACCACTGATTAACGATGCCTACAACCATTCAAAATCTAGTCTTTTTTCTCGTCATCTAAAGTCTAAAATGACAATTCGCCATTTCTATTGAATTATATGAATATCTTATGAAGTTGGTGATGATTAAAAGGTACCAGAAATCATATTCTTGTCCATTGAAGAACAAAAAGTCAGGTTTTTGCATTGTTGATTGATTAATTGCCTTATGATTCCATGTGTACTCTAACTACAAGCTTGAGCCCAACCCATTGGTTACTATGAAATTCCTCAGTTGAGCCAATATAAAAGTACATTTGGAAGTAATATGCTTTATTTCTGGCTTCATATGAAAAGGAAAAAGGTGAAGTTTACTCGAGCTATGGAATTATTTTAGGATATATGAAAACCATTTTTTGGAATAAATAAAGGGTAAATGTCATTATAACTCACTCAACTATCGTCATTTATTCTATTTGGTCACTAAAGTATTTTTTTTTTTGCTCAATAGGCAGTGTTGTAAAACTCGCCGATTTGCTCAAGTACTCGTCTGAGTACTCGCTACTCGGCCCCTTACCGAATACCGAGGCGAGTTACAAAATCCGAGTACTCTCCGATCCTCTCCTTATGGAAGCGAACATTGTTGTAAAACTCGGACACCTCGGGGATTAATGTGTATAGTATATTTAATGATTTATTATTTAACACACACATATGTGATTACTACTATATATATATATATATATATATATATATATATATATATATATATATATATATATCTTAAACTTTCAATAATTATTCACGAAATGGGACCATTGTATGTTTTTTTAGTTTTTGTGTATTCACATGTATCTAATTTTGTTATATATATTATTCAACTTATGGTTTTAACTTATGATTTTGACATATATAATTTCCCTAAAAATATTTCTATATGAACTACCGAATCCGAGTACTCTAAAAATATTTCTATATGAATTACCGAATCCGAGTACTCTCGAGTACTCGCTACTCGGTAGTCGGCCGAGTAGGTACCGAGTACCAAGTTCTACAACCATGTCAATAGGTCATTAAACTTACAACTTACATGTCTATTAAGTCACTTTCGTTAACCAATTATTATAATTTACAAGAATGATCCCTATGGTTTCAATTTCTTTTGTGGTGGGTCCTTTACCAGCATCGTTCATCACATGCACCCTACCGTTCACTTCTGACACCCACCAACGTTCACCTCGAGCAACCCCCACGATTTTTTATTTAGATTTTAGTTTACCAGTCAATTTTAAGTAAAAATACGATACATTTGATAGAAATTTTAACCACTTAAATCCCTTAAATCGACCAAAAATATGCTAGATCACTAAAATGCTCATCGTAGAAGTTTGCAAACTGCATTTAATATTATTTAGTGAAATAGTTGCATGATCAATTTTTAAAATGGGGTTCTTGTCGCAAATAAAAATATATACGTTGGTAGTTAGTGAATTGCATTTAGTGTTGTATGGTGTAATAATTTCATTTGGATAATCCAGTTTAAATAAACATGTCATGTATATACTTTGTGAAGATAAGGAGTATTGATGCATTTTTTGTAAGAAAAAATTAACTTACGAATATCTTATTGGTAATTAATTTTTTTTAGCAAATAGACATTGTTACACTTTCATTAATGTTGATTATGAACATATCTTTTAAAAAAAATACATTCCTTAAAATTGAAATCGTTGAAATTGTTTTTTTATTAAAATTAAAATCGATTGAGTTTTTTTTTTTTTTTTGAGTGATCGTATGTTAGGATAATGGTTAACGGGGTTGCCTGAGGTGAAGGGTGGTGGTTGTCGAAATTGAATGTGATGATGTCGGTGATGAATGTGCTGGTGTAGGACCAACCACGAAAGAAATTGAAATCATAAGGACCATTCGTATAATTTATAATAACTAGTTAACGAAAGATATATTAAAAACTAACGAAAGTGACTTAACTAATAGGTAAGTTGTAAGTTTAATGATCTATTGAGCAAAAAAAAAAAAAAACTTTTTACTGACTAAATCGGATAAATGATAATAGTTGATTGGGCTATAATGACATTTACCCATAAATAAATATTAAAATCGGTATCCATTGCTTTGCTGCTTAATCTAATAATCGTATTTGCAGTTTACTTATTGGGATATGTTTTTCATTCATTTTGAATCTAGATTGTGTTTTACATGTGGTGGTTATGAATTTTGTTGGGAAATTTTGGATGTTATCGGAAAAAGAGAAATATGATAAAAGGAAGGAAAGAGTGGTGTTTTCATTAATGACATTGGTAAGAAGATACTTGGGAAAGCGTGACTAGTGTTGTTAAATGTTGATGGTTTAATGTTGTAGGCGCATGCCCACCAACAAATAGGATTTGTTAACCGCGTCGAGTGAGCTCATTTATGGATATCAAGTTATCAACGCATGGGTGAACCTTTATTAGGGTAAGGGCGGCTGTGGCCTCCCCTCCCCTCCCCTTTTTTTTTTTTTTTTTTTTTTTTTTTTTTTTTTTTTTTTTTTTTTTTTACAAATAGTACCCTATACTTTAATGTTATATATATTAAACCAAAAAATATAAAACTTTGACGGTAGCCGCCTCTGCTCACCGATTTTTATACATATTATATTTTTTGACCCCCAAAATCATATGTTAAAATTCCGCCCTTGTATCAACGAAGACCACTAAAGTGATGTGCTGTGAATAAGGTGTTTTTAGTTGTCGGAGATGAAGTATTTGATTTGATACCTCATACCCGAAGATAAGTAAGGGGGTGTTAGATGGCGGTGAAGGAGAGGTAGGGGTGGAGTGAGTTAATAAACTCCTTTTTATTTTTTATTTTAATTAATATAAATAAGTAACAGAGAGGAAAAAAAAATAAAAAGAGTAAAATTGTCTTTTTATCAAAGGGTTTTTAGCTCAACAACATTCAATATTGTCATCTCATTATGATTGATGTTTAAGTTTCATCGTAGACATACATAAAATTAAATGATAGTTTAGAAGTAAATTAGATTTACGTTTAAAGAAAAAAGTTAGACAAAGGACCACATGTGTAATGTTCTCAAAACCACATCAATGGTCCCTATTAATTTTTTTGAAGGTTAGAATAAACATGCATATCTAACCAAACTAAAGGGACCAAAATTGCAACTTACTATATATATATATATATATATATATATATATATATATATATATATATATATATATATATATATATATATATATATATATATATATATATATATATATATATATATATATATATATATATATATATATCAAGTTTTGAATGTTTGATGGTTACTTGTGGGCATAAATGGTTGACCATGAATTGATGGCCTATTAAAGAAGTTTGGGTTTAGAAGTTGACCTAACTTTATTGCCACTCCGTTGGACTTGCTCGTCTCACTAGAATTCATTCAAAATTATTTGAAAATTTTAGGTTTGAAATGTGGGCGACCAATTAATTATAACAAAGATATAGCAATAAATAAAAGAACACAAGTTGTGGCTAATTAAATTTCTCTATCGTGAGCCAAAATTATCAAAGCTAGCATAAAAACCAAAGGGTCTTTGATCTATCGATAAGGAGTGCTCTCTCAAATGAAAGATCATGGATTAAAGTTTCATTAGAAGACATAAATGGTGTTTATGAATAGATTAGGAATAAATTATTTTTTCGTTTTAAAAAAATCAAAGCAAGCGTAAATAATATATGATTTATTTTAAATGACAAACTGCACCATTTGAACAGTCGATATAAGAGATGATCGTAAAACAATAGTGATATTCAATGGTACACAGTTTTTTAAACTTATATATATATATATATATATATATATATATATATATATATATGATAAAAGGGCAAAATACGAAAGTTGTTATATTTTTGTATTTTTATTGATGTAGCTATTATGTATTTTTGTGGTGAATAGACTATTATATATATATATATATATATATATATATATATATATATATATATTTTATTTAAAAATATAAAACTTATGTTCGAGTTACATTGTTTTTAAGAAAGAGCAAAATACAAAAAGAACAAAACAAAACAAAATGAACTTCTCTGTTTTATTAATTTAACAATTGAACTATTGTTTTTAATGATTTTTATAATAATAGTAATCTGCTAATTTTTTTTTAAAAAAAAAAAGATACTTCAATAATTCAGTGACTAAATTGATAAGAAAGAAATTATGTAATTGGTTTATTTTTGTCAGTTTCTTGCTAGTTTATAAATTAGGTGTTCAAAAAAAAATTCTTACCTTGATATCAAAAGCAAGTAATGAAAAAAATGTTTTCTTAAACAAGAATGATTTTATAATTACGAAAAATAGATAGAAGATGAATAACGGTAAAACTATGTATGTATTCCTATTATAAACCGACATTAGTGCCATGTATTTTGTCAACACTCGTCTTTATTACATGCATCTAATACATCAGAAAGACAGCCAATTTGTAGGTGGAAAATAGATGACCTATCTGGCTATCTTTGCACCATTTGGCCATAAACTATTAATCTCTACAACTACATGGTTTCCCTCAAGCCAACTCAAACTTAGCTTGCAAGATAGACGCCTTTCATATCAATAATATTCCCATTTCAAGGTCAAACAAATATTTTTTAATTCCAAAATAAAAATTCCAATTCAAAAAGAAGGTATAAGTTTCAATGCATAAGGTACAACTTTTACCATAGCTTTATTTCTCAAGATCCGGCCATTCCAGCTCCCGAACTGTACATACAAGTTCATAAACTTTCCAAAAAAAAAACAAAAACAAATTCTTATCCTTTGAGAACTCCTAGGTTTCCCAACATTGTGCGGATGTCGGCACTGGTAAAATCTTGGGGTGTCTGAATAACGTTAGGGCTGTCTTTGGGGATGACGTCAGAAAGAGGGTAGATTCTGTTGGCATGAAGTAGGTTGCTATTATTGGTACTAACTCCCTTCAATATAACCGACTTATGAACACCACCAAGAAACCCTTCGTAATCGGTGTCGCCACTTTCTCCAATAAAAACCACCACCTTCGATAACTCCATTCCCCATCGTAGATACAAATACCTAAAAATCATATATAGTATTTTTATTTAATAAAGGAAATAATTATTTTTTTTCGTTTTAAGTGTTCTTGTTCATTTCTTTACTTCCTTTTTTGTCGATATTTTTTAAACATTATTTATCCAGACAGACAACACTTTACCTGAGGGCTTGTGAACGAGACGCCAATACCGGGATAACATTTATCTTCTTCCCGTTTTGGCAATAAATAACATGACAACGAAGAGCTTGAATCCTCATCATCTTCCGAAGTTCCTTCGCCGGAGGAACCTACAACAATAAAAATATGAGTCAATAATGGCCTCATTTGTTACACTGGACAAGACATAACAAGTTGTACTGATGGGCCCACCCAAAAAGGTGTGAAAAAGACGTCAGTCCTTATCCCACCTTTTAGGTGGAATTTTGTCTCATTCACATCGGTCTCAATGTTCTGTCATGTCATGTTCTGTTGAAGTGATAGATAAACTTACGAGTGTGGGATTGTGAACATTGAAAGCGTAACAATAATCGGTTGAAACCGCTTCATCTTCCATAACAACATGTTCACCATTTTTATTTTTGTCAACAAAAGAAGACGCCCATCTAAGCAAAGTCTTCCTAAGCCCTTCACCACCCCACCTATACTCAATATGCGAATGATAATACAAATCAAACACAAACGGATTATCTTCACTATGAGAAGATGTGTAATAAAGATCGGCTCCACTATTACAAATAAACGCGTCAAAATCGGACGAATTTAACCCTTTCGAAACCATAAACGAATGAACTTGCGCCATCTGTAACGATGTAGCCAATATAAACCCAATAGAACCTTCCGTCCTCTCCTTCTCCACTGCCTCAAAAACCTTCTTAACATTTTCAAAAATAACACCAATGTCATCACCATCGACCGCAATTACAAAAATACCCTTACGCCTTCGTAACGCCGGGAACTTCCCTTGGTCGGTTTTTTCTCCTTTCATGACACCCTTTGAATACGACATGACTGCGTTCTCTATTTTACCCTTTTGATCTTCATAGTTATCCATTGAAAACTTTAGATTTAGAGAAATGTCTTGCATGTCTCTTAAAGAATCACTTGGTGATTCGGCTTCTGAATTTTCATCATCATCATCATCATCATTATCGTTGCCATTTTTTAGCCACCCAGGTTGCCTTGGTTTGCAACTTGCAATTCTTGAAAGATAAGTTTTGCAGTGTTCAGTCCATGAAAATAAATGGATGTTTCTTAACCCGTTTGACCTGCACTTTGACCAAAGTTGTTTGTCTGCTACAAGTTTTAGTAACGCGTCAGCAACGGATTTTTCATCGTGGGGATCGACAAGTAAACCATTGTCAAGTACCTACAACAAATTAAAAAGGGCATTTACGTCTTTTGCACAAATGAGAGATCTAAAAGGGGAATTCAAGTCCCAGTCCAATGCAAGTCAAACACAGTACAAGCTGTCTTGTCACTAGAGCTATTTCCAGTAATAAGGATGAAAAGGGTATTTCCGTCTTTTACAACCTGTTATGCTTTATTAAAGAAATACAACTTACACGGTGTATATCCACAGGGCCTCCATTTTTTGTGGCAACCATTGGTAGCCCATGAGCTGCAGCCTGTTTAAAGAAAATTAATAAATTATACTAAATATTATAAAAACTCGATACCTTAATTGCTAAATATATCATAACTCAGAAGGTAAGGTAACCGACTAGCCTCAATTAATGTGAGTCCAAATGGCTCTATAAAAGCCGGATTAATAAAAACACCCTGCCAACAAAAGCAACACAAGATTTAATATTTATTTCTGAAACATAATTATTTAATTCTTCAAAAATTTTACCTTTGTTTTTGCTGCTAAACGATAGATATCAGGGACCTCACTTTGCTTATGATGTTTAGGGTATGCCACTTGACCATAAAGATCATATTTATCAATCATTTTAATAATGGAAAGAAGCATGGAAGCACTAGTGTTTGACATCTCATCAATGTTATCTCGGTTACCCATTATTAACGTCTGTAAAATCAATCCAAAAAAGTTATATCCAAAATAACAAAATTACCAAAATACCCTTGTTAGGGTAAACTTTACACTTACAAGATTTGCAAGCTCGCGTAACGGGCGACATTCCCCAAATGCTTTGACCAAAGTTATAAGGTTCTTTTTTGGGTCTGGCCTAGCAAGTGCAAGTATCATAGGCTTTCTTGGGTTTGTAAAGAATCGCATTATCTGCAAGTTTTGATATTGAGGAGAGATGATTTTTTAAAATTATAAATAAAAATTATTAATGAGAAATGAAGTGGACCTCTGTCCAGATAGGCGGGTCCGGAGAAGCTTGGCGATCTTCTGTTGTTTCCATGTCAGCATCCATGTCACCATCGTGTGGGATAATATGATTGAATTCCATTCCAGGTGGAATCACCTACAAGGGATAATATGATTGTTAATATATATACAAATATGAGGTCAAAACTCAAAATGGTTGAATTAGAAGATAGAGCCACTTAATATCTACATAAATAGAATAAAAGAAAGATTTGTCACTTACAACCATACGAGGCATGAATCTTCCATAACAGCTCACATTCCTTCTAATCCTAGCCCTAAGCTTCCTTTCAAGAACAGGGTCAAACCCATTATACAACCTCCATTGTTCTTCAATCTCCTGTCTTGTACTAGTTATAACAACCTCAGAAGCATCAACAGTCAATTCTTCAGCCTCAATCCTTCTCATTATCTTATACGTATCATTTATTTCATCTTTAGACAATCTCCCTTGTCTCAAAAGTTGCTCCAACTTATCTCTCCCTAAAGAATGACCAGTAAAAAGCATAGGCACATTTAGGGCACCAGACAAAAGAGCAGCTGAATCACCTGCATCTGCATAATGACCATGGATTGCTACAGGCCACACAGGGTGGCCCCCACCTACTTGCTCCCCCAAAACTTTTGACATTTGGATGATGTGACTAAGTGCTCCATCAACAAATTCGGGTATGTGAGGCCATAGGGATTCTTTAGGGATATATTTGTCTTTTGGTCCGAATGGAATACGGATTATATACGCGCCACTACTTTCGCCTATTTCATCTGTTAAGTTATTTGAATTGTGTGGTGATAGCATTTCTGTTGGTTCACCATAACTCCAGTCTACTTCAGATGATGCTACTTGCCTAGTCAGCAAATCCACTCGATAGACACCTGGCATTGAAGCTAAAGCCCTTGCGAGTTCAACCACATACTTTACTTGACCACCTGTATCAGAATCACGCCCTAGCTCCATGTTTTCACCACGTATAAGACCATGAAGACTGCAAGAAATTTGGTTTTCAAAAGCTTTAATAAAGATTGTTAACACGAATGGATTGTGGATAGGGAATTAGGGAATTAGGGATAGCTTACCTTATGAGTACAAGGTAAAGTTTTTTCCCCTTTTGTTGATTAGCCCATGCCTCCATAGCATCTGTAGAGCTGATTCTAGGTAAACGGCCTCTGTTGCTGTTATCACCATGAGCAGAAGCATCAGTGATGGTGTCTCCTTTCTCCCCTTCTGATAAGTCTTCTGACATATCAGCCACAGCTTCTTTGCGACCACGTTCACGCTCAAGGCGACGTTTGGTCATTCTTTGGGCTACCTCGCTCTCAAGCTAACAAACAAGAATGAGAACATAAAAATTGAATCGATTTGTCGGTTGAATTAAACATTCTTCTCCTTTTTTCGTATAGATTCGGGAAATTGAGAAGAAATTAGCAGAGGAAACATTCGAATTGAAGGAATAAAAACCTGTTTTTTCTGTCGAGCCAAATTCCAGATCCTCCAACACATATTCTCAAGCCTAGTGTTCCTCTCTTGAGGACTCCTCGTCGCTTGTGCCTGTATACACAGAATCATTTCCAATTTCAAATTGAGAAGAAAAACAGAGCAAGATACAGACACAGTGCAAAAACGCACACCCCGTGATTTGATTGATTTTTTGCATCAACATATACAGATACAAAAACAAGTAGCGTGTATGTATCGATCAACTGAAAAAGAAAAAGAAAAAACTTGCCTTAACCCAAGAGCGATGGAGATCGGTTTCATCAAAGCCGATAACGTTATCAACGAAATAGCGAGTCGGACTAAAACGGCCTCTCTCACGGAGGAGCAGCGAGGATTTAGCATCGTCAAGTCCAGGTCCGACATCCAGTATCGCCTCCAAGTAACTGTTTATCCAATCGTTTCCCGCCATTGCTCCACCACCTTCCGTCAACCTTCTGCCCTCCGCCCCTTTCTCTGCGATGCCTCTTTATGTGTACTATGAGTGTGTGTGTAAATGGTTAGAAGAGAGAGAGAGTTGGTGACGTTGTGACAATGAACGTGATGAGATTGAAGACGAGAGTGGCGAGACAGACGATCTGATAACACGCGGAGGAGAGAGAAAGCTGATATATAGGGATCTGTATTTTTCTATATTCCTGTAATCATCGTATATATAGTATATATAATATAATATAATATAATATTTCATTCCTCCTATATTTAATAGCATATTAATAAAAATCTATATTCATTCAAATATTTATTTATTTTTAATTGTTATATTTATAAGAGATAATAGTATTAACTATTAAGTGAGCAATTTTGTTTCAACAATTATAGTAAAATTAACTAATTATTTCTAGATTAAGCAAAATATTTTAAGTATTGTATAATGCTTATGTGACTCGTCAGATTTGCTTCTTTGGCCACGTATACTCTACATTATTAAGAATAAGCATGATTTATAACAATAATTGATAACATTTGAAAGCATTAAATTACTTTTTAAAATAATAAATGAAAAAAGTTTTGTACTAGAAGTGTGCATTAAAAAAATAAAAAATTATCGCCATTTTAGCATTTCTTTAAATTGTATTTTAAACTGTAATAAACTGATAACTTTATAGTCAATTTCGGATTGAAATTATCATTGATCTTTTTAAGGTTTGGTGAAAGGGAATTTGAAGTTCATTGAAAGAAAAAGACATGTCCTTGAAACTTGTACATGTGTTCAAGACAAAAAAAATAGACAACACCAAGTGTCACATCATGTAACTAAATTAACTCTTTTGTGGTAAATGGGATGGTTTGAAACCATTGGCGTTCTTGGTCTACAACATAAAGAATGTTGACTCAAGATAATGTCAGGAAAAATCCCTTTCCAAAGAAGCAATGGGCGACCAATGGGTGACAAAATCCCAAGTACTAAATTCATGCTTCATTTTAAAAAATTTGTACATGAATTTATTAGAAGCTCGTAGAAATGTGTATGGGTGATAAAATCCCATTATACAAAACAGGTTGATGGTGATGGGGTTTATCACCAATTCGTCATTGGCAAACATTAAGAATGGGCAATCAGAAGGCTCGATACTACAATTGAAATTGAATCACAGATCATAGTGAGGAAGGTAGTATTAGTCGACAATGGATATGAGTGCAAACAAACTCAAGTTCAATCGGTTAAAATTTGGAACATGGAACATAAGGACCTCGCTTCAAATTTTTCATAAGCAGAATGACCAATTCTTTGACCTTTATGACGTCCCCAATAGCATTAATAATAAACTTTCTTCAATCCAATAGTCCAAGTATGGACATTAAGGACAAGATCCTTATCAAGAACTCAAGGTGTGGAACTGGACATTAGATCATAAACGAAATAATGGTGATCGGCAATATGTTCAACATCAAAAGAGTAATTTACCATAATAATCATGACAAAAATGCAAAAATGATCCTTGTGGTATTCACTTTTTATGAGGTTTAGTTCAAACCTCGATTTTTTCGGTTTCATGATCCTTTTGAGTTGGTTTCGTTACAGATTTGGTCCCTTAGTGAAATGATTGGAATATCTTTGAGGTATTTATTTTTCATTTTTTTAAATCTAATAGTTATTTATTTATTTTAATAATTAAAAAAAAAAAAAGGGTCTCTCTCTCTCTCTCTCTCTCTCTCTCTCTCTCTCTCTCTCTCTCTCTCTCTCTCTCTCTCTCTCTCTCTCTCTCTCCCCCCCCAAAAATCCATCCAATCCCATAAACCTAATTTTGATACATAGTGACGCTTCAATTGAGTTTTTTGAGCATTTAATCTAACGTTTTCATTTGGGGTTGTTTTTTGAGCATTTAAGCTAACGCTTTCATTTGGGGTTTATGATGGTGTTGCGACCGATCTCCTCCATCGATTTCATTAGAAATCACTTCTGATGTGTGTGTTTTCAATCCATCCCTTCACCTTTATTTTCACACAGCATATGTTTTGATCATCATCTACAATTCGTTATCTTTTCACACAACCCTTGACACAGACACACAAACCACGTCTCCACCGTTGGAAGAAAAAGAGCACAAAAAATAGTATTTTTGTTCTTGTCATTAGCGCGGGTCCATCTTTTTTACTGATAAATCACTTTGCATCTCAAGAATAATGAAAAATTATGAAGAGAAACACGGTTATTGTACTCGTATTCTCTAAAAACTTTAAAGAGAGAGATTCATGCTTTCTTTTTTTAAAACGGCAAACTAACATATATTCTTAATTAGCAGCTATGTCTCCTAGTAAGACTGGAACTCATGACCTCTCATTTGAGAGGGTCACCCCTTACCGCTAGGCCAAAGACCATTTGGTAGATTCATACTTTTTGAAGTGTAAAATCACTTTGATTTATTGGAATAATTTCTTACAACAATATAAAGCCTCTATATTTTTTTTCTTTGCTGATAAATCACTTCACATCTCAAGAATAATGAAAAATTATGAAAGAGAAACGTGGTTATTGTACTTGTATTCTCTAAAATATCTAAATACTTTAGAGAGAGAAATATATATATATATATATATATATATATATATATATATATATATATATATATATATATAAAAGTTTACTAAGGGATCAAATCCGCAACAAAACTAACTCAAAATAACTGTGAAGCCAAAAAAAAAATTAAGGTTTTGACTAAACCTCAAAAAAAATGCATCACAGGGACCATTTTTGCAGTTTTGTCTAATCATATACCAGGGCAATGAGTTATCGACATACTCATATTACAAAGACTCGGCATCAACAGAAATCGGTTAGAAATATATCTACCTCATTCTATTTTACATCTGAAAGATTTGTTAAGTAAAGACTAATGAAAAAACAATATTGTCATATTTTTAGTGCAAAGCGAGAAGAAAAAAGGGTCCTCCAAAGTCATGAATATAACAAAAATTCAAATATAATTCACAATTTACAAAAATAATTAATATGTACCGCCTGATTTTCCATTTATTATATTTAATTAGTTGTTTTATCCTTAAGTTGCCAAATAAATATTTATAATATTGTAGACTTTCATGGAATTGTTTTAAGTGCATTTTTAATATGACTCGGGGGAAACATATTAGATGGCATAAATTAAGGAAAGTAATTAAGAATAAGAGGGATAGTTATAAGCATTGAGATCTTAGAGGTAATGTATTAAGTTTTGAGGCGTAAAAGAGAAACTATGGATGAGCTAACTATAAAATTGACAAACCCTAATACTCCCATTCATTATGCGGTTGATCCAAGAGTGAAAGAACAAAGAAGATGAAGACTTGGGGAGGAGAAGAAGAGGATTTTTTTGTTACTTATTTGATCAAATCCTAGGTGGGTTCTACACTTTGTTTTGTGTTTTGAGCCACAAATCACCACCGCCACCGTTATGGTCAACGATAGCCACCATCGTCACAACCATCATGGTGTTTTGGGCGAGTGTGCTTGATATTCCTAAGACACGGTGTTTTGGTTGGTCTTCTAAGTCATTGGATTCAAAAATAACATCATTGGTGATTAATCTATAATCAATGGATGATGATTTATGTTGTTGTAAAAATTCTGCAATTTGTAATTGTTTTCATATATTCATAGCTAATTCCATAAAAATACAATTTAATTGAAACCATTAGGAGATGTTTACAAATCGAGTCTCATACATTTCCTTAGTTTACGAAAAAAAAAACCTAGAAACAACTCTAACGATGGTCAAATTAGCGATTTCCACATACCGGTCCGAAAATGATATGGTCATATATGAACTTTTATAAAAATCACCATAAATTGTAAAAAAAAAAAATTGCTACAATCAGTTCCATATATTTCTAAAAACCTAAGATTTGGAACTACTATAACATATCGAACCCCTTCTATGGAAATTAGTTTAGGATGGATTAAAATGCATAGGAACAGAGGGTTGTGCAGTGAGCAAAATTGCATGAATTGTTAAAATAAAACTTGTATAAATTTCAAATAGTTGGTTGTGCTAGAGTGTGAGAAATATTATTATGTGTAGTTTGATATTGCTAGGAGAGTGCAAACTCGCTTTTTTTTTTTTCAAGATTTCCATCAAGCATCATGTGAGTCTTCACTCATTTACATGTTTTATATTTGTGTGAAACAACTATGTGTTGAATGTTTATGATAGTGTAATGTCCCAAATTTCAAAAACAAAAAAAAAAATCATTTTTAAAAGTAATAAAACCGTATAGATTTCATTCCAAGATAAGTAGATAATTAAAGTATAAGTTTGTCGATTCAAAAAGTGAATATTAGAGTAATAAAACAAAAATCATAAGATGCGGAAATCTCTCATGGATGAGATGCAATCAGGTCTCTCCCTTCCCGGTGCTACCGGAACAACTTGAAACATTTAAAACTTAAAACCATAAAGATATGTAACACTCCAAATCAGGTATTACTTTGAAACCCTTGAAGAAATCTAACTTTAGCATAATATCCCCTTAAGGACGTTGGGCATACTTATGAGTACGCTTAGCGTACTATTCAAGGAAGATCGCGGAGGGGCATCACGTACGATGGGCGTACATGTCGGATGTCCAAACCCTAAATTCCGAACTTGAGGCCTATTTAAACGTCCTTAAGCCCTTTGGACTTAACCCTAGAGAGCCTCCATAGCCTTAGTTCGTTCTTCTACTCCAGAGAGAGCTTGTGAGACCATTTTAAGCTTAGAAAAATGGTGTTGGTAGCCATTTTTAGTGTCATTCAAGAAGGAGAAATTGTCAAGGAAGCTTGGAATGACATTCGGCTTCAAGAATCTGCATCTAGTTCACCTTGAGGAGCTTCTGGAGGTATAAAGATTGGACCATTCCACCTTAATCATTAGATCTAGCTAGGGTTTTCTTGTTTTGTTCCCTTTGTTGGTTTTGGATCTCCTCTTGTGAGTTGGGCAACTCCAATGGATGGAAATGTTAGATCTGTGGTCCCTTGGTCCATTTATAACATAAAAATAAAGTCTTGGTGGGTGTTTTGACCTCATGCATGGGTTAAGACCCTTAAAAAGGTCTTAATGGGAGTGTTGGGAACATATGAGACATGAAAAGGCATAAAGTTGCCAAATTTATGCCCTAGGTCGTCTTAATAAGCTTAGATCTAACTTTTTGGACGTGAGAGAATCGAGTATTAAGCACTTAATGGAGAAAGTGCTTAATCTGTTAGTGCGTTGGGCGTAACCTGGCATACGCAGCGCGTAAGGCCTAGAGACTCAATAGGTTGCGCGTACCAGGGTGGTATACTAAGCGTATGCACGATAGATGGGCTTGGATCCGTTTTGGGCCTTTGAACGGTTGGGCCTCAATTGGTCATTGGGCTTGGTTGTATTTTGGGGATGGTGGGCCAGTTTATCTGTTTTGGGCCATTAATGCTATGGTTGGGCCTTATTGGGCCATGAGGCCCATTAATGATTTATGGGCATGGACTTTGGGCCCATTATCAAAGGAAGAATATTTGGGCCTTATAGAGGAACTTGAAGTTTGGGTTTTCCATTGATTGTGTAAAGTTATAACATTTGGTAATGTTATTATTCAGTGCGGATGGTTACAGACTGTCAGGAGAGCAACCTTCGGATTCTTAAGACAAAAGGTAAGTCTTCTCACCATACCAATGGGTCTAAGGCACTAAGGCCGACCCATTTTATGATAGTTGGTGTACTTGCTGTGTAAAAGGTGTGTGGCATGATTATGTGGCAATATGTGGTAGAGGTAACCTTTATGGCTGATGGTAGAGATAGCCTCTAGGGCTATGGTAGAGATAGCTTTTATAGCTAACAGTAGAGATAGCCTTTATGGCTAAGGGTAGAGATAGCTTTTATAGCTAATGGTAGAGATAGCCTTTATGGCTAATGGTAGAGATAACTTTATAGCTAAGGTGATATGTGATACGTGGTAGAGGTAGCTTTTATAGCTGATATGATATGTGTTATGTGGCTTGTGTGTGTGGGGTATGCTCTGCGGAACTCACTAAGCGTTAGCTTACAGTTTGTGGATTTGTTTCAGGTACATCGGAGCCCAAGGGCAAGGGCAAAACTTGATGGCGCGACGTGCACTCTCTCAGGCGTATTTATGGGTCACTCTGATGTTTTGGAACAAAATTTGTAATTGTATTGTGTTTTGAAAACAATTATATTTAGTTTTCGTAATTTATGGAAATGTGTTTGGATAATCAAAAATGAAAATTATTTCTTTGAAAATTTGGGTCGTTAAAGCATAAAGCTTAGTGATTTCCCCAAAATACCACATACCATATGATAACGTGTCCCTTGGCGTGGGTCAAGGGACACTATTCCACCCTCCAAAATTACTCTAGCGACTGCCAGGTCAGCCAGAATCTTCCCGGCAATAGCTCGCGAGCAACTGAGCTTCGCATTCGTGGACGTTTGCTCTACACTAGCAAGCCCACACAAGCCATTATCATCCAACGAACACAATCTCCTTGCGATAAAACGCAATAGCTCCAGGTGACAAAGGTAAGGCTCAGAGCATCACCACCTGAGTCAATCACAAGCTCTGACATGGAGAAGAGCACGATCATTCAATAAACGTATTCGATCCTTATCGGGTCTGACGCCCTTGTCTATTGTACGGACTGGCTGTGAGACCCAACAATAAAAGGTATCCCCCGTCCACTGAAAAAGATAAGCTCTATCCCTCTCTCTCTTTCATACTCGAACTACAACCACTCTCTTAAGTCACTAACTTGACCATCAGAGCGTTTTCTCAAGACCCCCTCCCTAAAAATGGCTGACAAATTGTTTTTTGGTGTGATCTTCCATATCCCAGCCATAATAGCATTCACGAATACCTCCTAGAGATTTGAGTCACATCATTTGGTGTCATCTGGTGTGTGACAACCGATACTAAAAACCACAAATCACATTATCCTTAAAAGATGGCGAATGAGCCAACTGACAAAGGTAACGAAGTACTCAGGAACCCCATCTGTTCAGTGTCGTCACTAGAGCTTATTCTTACTCTGGTGACACCCTCAATACCAACTCTAACATATACAATCCCTACACCTTCAATCGTCGTTCAAACAGACTTTGTTACTCCGATCAGCGAGATGTGGATCTCTGACACTATCGACATACATATCACCCTTACCAAATTTCTTACTACATTCACCCAGACCAACTCCAATCCTAAGTGCAACAATACCTCTGGTGGTTATGGCAGCAAACAACAAAGATATACCTCCTCCAATGTCACCATCGTTCACCCAAACATCATTCACCAACATAACCCACTTCTAACACCACAACTGCAAGCATTAACATTTCCGATAGCTGCGAAAATACCAACTTTCTTTCTCCCTCAACAAACACCAACACAAAACGTCTAGAGCCCAACATAAGAAACCTTACTGGTGTATAACAACATGTTCACTCAACCTTACATACTGCTGCAATAACCCCAACTCAACTACGACCTCCAAATTCCAAACCAATTATGTCTCTCTAAAAGTGGCACCTCTGTGTTCGCAAAAGAATTCCTCGAATACAAGATACCAAACACCATTAAACTACCTCACCTAAAAACATATAACGGAACCACGGATCCAAACAGTCACATTGTAACATCCCTTTATTTTCAATTTCAATTAAAACTTTTTCTTTACGCTTTAAGTTGTTGTGTTACGGAAGATCCCAGTTTAATTAAAACAAGTGAGATAACATAAGTTATTTCATTTTATTAAAATACCATGGATGTCATCATTAATATCCAAACATAGGTTACAACATAAAATAAAAATGCCCTGAAATACTAATACATGTTCATCTCTTATTCACTCGACATCCTAACTAGATTCAAGCAACCTTAGTTCTGCTACATGTGATGCATACAAATTAAGTGGTTCAGATTTGGGAAACTTGGTGAGATGCATAGGGTTTTCAAACCCATAATAATTTTAATGATAATAGATCATAATAACATTCCTGCAAACAAACATGATATGTATATATAATCTGATGTAAGATCACTACCCTACCCAATCGATTCTCACAAATCCTAATTCAACGATCATCTAGAAGAATCACCTTACACGATGAATCATCTGAGCAACTGCTTTGACTACACAGCCAGGGGAGTCCTTGGCTAATGTAAGTCATATAAAATCAAGCAAATTTCAGATTAATTGATAGATATGGTATCCCATTCTACCTATGTTTGTGGGTTATAAGTCCACACTAGCAATGTAATTAACTAGACAACCTAGAATACTCAAGTGTTGTCATCTACTCTAGTCGATGACCCATACATAATTTCTAGTTGTCTAATCTAGACCTACCATTTCTGGTTATCCAAAAAGAGAAGGACTATTACACTCCGCTCGGATCTCACACTCTACCCTAGAATGAGACCTATCAGATATTCAGCTTACTTGGAGCTATGCACCTTTTATAAATCTATAATATCGCAGACTATAACTAAGGGCAATCTGATCCTAACACATTTCTTGATAAGTAGTAATATTATAGTATACAATAGCAAGTAGTACAATTAATACAATTAGCATTTAATAAATCCTTTTATGAAATTATGCTCTTGAAGGTAACTATGCACCCATGTGACAAAAGTAGGTGACTAGAGGCTAGGGCAGCGCTTCTCCTTAACATTTTATCCTTTCAAAATACCTAGATGTATACAACATTAAGTCTTATTCTATTTTTATATTTCTTGTGACTGTAATATTAATAGTCTATATAACAATCTCAATGTGTACATCATGATCTATCAAATATGGAATAACCAGAAAGGATCATATTGGAGGTATGGTTCGTTTGGTATATAGAGTATATAGTTTGGAAATCCCATTTTAAACACTGTTGTGTCAAAATATGGTTTATACTTTACTTTTCTGGACATTGTATTTTTTTCTGTAATATTTATGGAATTTATGGTCTAGTTTACGGCCGTAAACACCTTACGGCCGTAAACTCATTTACGGCCCATTTGTTTCCGGCCCATATCCAACATGTATAAATAGAGGTGTTAGGGTGAGGAGTAGAGATTGATGAACCCGAAGTAGTTTACGGCTAGAGAGAGAGATCGTGTGTGTGAATCTTTTGTATCCAGATTATAATTCATATCAATACATACAAGATTCATATTAATTCTTCTTCTCCTTCTCTTCTATTTTTGATCTTACATCATCCGTTTGATTGGGATTCCGCACCATCAAACGGATCTGACTGATACACGGGCAAATTAGGGACTTACAATTGGTATCAGAGCTAAGTTGTATCAGTCAAAAGGTTTTACTGTTTCGTTTGGAATCTAAATAATTGGTGTTTACGGTCCAAGCTTACGGCCGTAAACTCCGAGTTCTTGGGCCGTAAACTCTATTTGGAGCATTATTTGATCTTATTTTCGTAACATTTTTGCGTTTTTGGATGTATCTCGCAAAATTAAGGGGGGTTTGTTCTTTGTGTTTTTCATAAAAAAAGGGTTTTTGATCGAGTTTTGGAGCTTCAAAGTCGAAAAATCGCTGTTTTTCACGTAATTGTTGAAGGGTTTTCGGCCGGAGCTTACTGCCGGAAACAGTTCACGGCCGGCGGCGGGGGTCGGGTTTACGGTTAGGGTTTCCGGAGTTTGCGGCTCGGCTCGGCAGATTGGCTTGGTAGATCAGCTCGGTGGAAGACGGCTCGGCTCGAATTTGCGGCGGCTCGGAACTTGCGGCTCGGCTAAGCAGCAGCACAAGCATCGACGCCTTTGTAAAAATAGGAAACGAATTGAGGGTGACCGGGATCGAACCCGGGACCTCAAGATCATCAACAAGGCGCCTAACCATCTCAGCTAACCAAACTCTTGTGCTTTTACTTCGAAAATTTAAACTTAAAATTAGGGACTTACAAACACCTCACTAAATCCAACCTAGACATCACTCCCATAAGTAGATCAATCAGTATAATGATTTGGAATCATTGATAAATATTATTCATAGGTTCATAATAACAACTATGACTATAAATATAAGTTACACTTAAATTAAAATAAGTGTAGCCTAACATATAGAGTTTTCTTGTGGGAACCGATAAATGCATGGATAGAACTCTAACCCGGGAACTTCTTTTTCTCCGGCTATCTAATAGCGCAGGGCCTCGCTAAAGTTACCAAAAACTAGGGAGTAAAAGGGGTAAGGGCTAGAAAGTATTTCTAGAGAGATTATGGTGGAAATTGGTGTGAAAAATGAATGAAAGGCTAAATCTATATGTATATGTAGAAAGTGGGTGTGCGTCGCGCAAACGGTTAACTCTGATGACATGGCAAGTTCCTGGCATGACTGTAACGACCGAAAAATACAACCAATTTTAAATTTTACAAAAACATCTCGATTCCATTAAATCTTTACAAAAAGGTTTTCAATACAAAACATTTAACGTGTTCCCAAATCACAAAACTACAAAATCATGAGGAGCGGTACGATCACGCCTTCGCCTTGCCACGATCTCCTGAAGAACCTGAAAAACATTTAAACCACAACTGTAAGCCCAAAAGCTTAGTGAGATACCCCCAAAATACCAACCACAAATACCATACACGCATAACATGCCATAACATATCCGATCACAGAACAGCCATGCACTTCGGGCCTACCGTGTGACTGGTCCGTCGCACCGGCCTACATTCCACCTGGTCCACCCTCTGAGTCTATCCACATACATCGAGTCTGCAGTGTGATTGGTCTGCCCGCTCCCGGGCCTTCAATCCACCTGGTCCACTCTCTGAGTCTACAGTATGACTGGTCCGCCCGTACCGGGCCTTGAGTCTATCTGGTCCACTCTCCGAGCCTTCGGCACGTCTGGTCCGCCATTTCGGGGCCTACAGCCTATCCGGTCCGCTCGCTGGGCCTTCGGGACAACCGGTCCGCCCTGGGTATCTTGGCCTACAGCACACAGCAGGACCCGCCTCAACCCAACTCCAGTCCAAACAACCATGTGCACATATACATACAATCATATAGAAATTCACAGTCAATAAGCAGATCAAACAGATCACATAGCATATCATCATCCTAACTAGGATACCGACCTAACAGGTCACTAGCATAACATCTCCCTATCTCTCAGGATACCGATCTCAATCAGGTCTCTAACATATACCACCCTAGCTCTCAGGATGCAAACATATCACATCAACAACATAACAACTACCCGGATCTCAATCCGGTAAGGGCCGGCCTTGGTGCCGTAGACCCTGTTGATATAGTGAGGATAACTCACCTCGAAACTGCCGACTGAACAGATAACCCAAGCTGCTCCGATCACTGATACGATCTCCACCACTGGACAACCACCAATGCACTGAACTCAAAACAATAATCAACAATTACCAAAATGCCCCTGGAAACCACTGGCCAATCCTTGGTCAAAGACAAGGTCAAAGTCAACCCCTGACTGACTCTACTCGCCGAGTCACCCCGAGACTCACCGAGTTCAACAACTCTGAGTCCACTCGCACACAACTCACCGAGTTATCCCTTGACTCACCGATTCTCGACTCGACCAGAAAATATTGGGACTCTTCGACAAGACTCGCCGAGCCCAAGAACAGACTCGCCGAGTCTAAGGCTATGTGCAACCTACTCGCCGAGTTGTTCATACAACTCGCCGAGTTCCATGCCATCTTCATCCAACTCGCCGAGTTGTTCTTCCAACTCGTCGAGTTCCAGCTCATCTTCAAGCAACTCGTGGAGTACAC
Organism: Lactuca sativa; assembly: GCF_002870075.4. NCBI lineage: Eukaryota > Viridiplantae > Streptophyta > Magnoliopsida > Asterales > Asteraceae > Lactuca > Lactuca sativa. Next base: position 229,899,464 of record NC_056627.2, on the reverse strand, counting down.
CCATGTGACTCGCCGAGTACCACCGTTCTGAATCCATTCAGAAGCATTCCAGGCCATGCAATTGCTCCAAAACATAGATCTAGCCTCCTACAACTCATCCATCACGTAAAGTGGCAAACTTTACGTGAATCCAAAGAGATCTATGCATTTTGCACATTAGGACTAAGGTTTGGGACATGATAGCTTCATCCAACACTCAACACAGGGACTTTCATGCATTCCAACACTTCTCCATTCCAGATCTGAGGTAGCAACCTCAGATCTAACCTCTAAACTCCAAAACACCAAAAGATATGATCTCAACACCCCTAAAAATGAAGAATCTAGACAATAGCAGCTCAAACAATGGAAAGATACCTTAAAAGGAAGCTCCAAGAGAAGATTATCTCGAATCCTTGCAAAGCCCTTTGATCTAAGCCTCTTCTTCTTTAGAATCTCTTCAACGACCACCTCTCCAAGCTCTAATTTGCTCAAAAATGGTGCTTCTCCATGATTTTAGGGTTTCTGGGACTCAAGGGGTGATAAAGAGGCTGGGAGGAAAACATAATGTTCTTTATATAGGGCTCAACCCCGAGAATTAGGGTTTTCTCCACTCAGCGCCTACTCGCCGAGTCCACCTCATTGACTCGCCGAGTCGGCTACTTAACACGTGACCAAATCGCGACTCTACTCGCCGAGTCACTCTTTCCCAATTTACTCTTTTAGCCCTTCCATTCTACTCTTGATATTTCGGGATGTTACAATTCTCCCCCACTTAAATTAGGCTTCACCCTCGAAGCCTACAACAATCAATCCCAAAGATACTCCCACAACGTGCCACCTGTCCTTAACCGGGCCAAGTCCCTCAAGGCATACCCATCGAAACTCAAACACACTTCCTCTTTCCTTACGGTGTCCTGACCACCGTCTCGAGCCGGGCACCGACTGTACCCTCTGATAATCACACTCAACAACCGAGAATTACCCATGAAGCATCACTGCCTCAAATCCCAAAAATCACTCGACCCATAAGGGCTAGGAAGCCATGAACCATCGGATCCCCAATCCGAATCCCACTCTATCCATTCCATGCCGACGGAGAGATCCATTCTCAATCTCAGAGCAACTCCCACGAGTTCTCCTCTTGCAATCACATACACATGCTGAACTTTCTCCAGCACCCTCAGGTTGGGAAAACCTGATACACTGATGATATCCTCCAACACCCCCCAGGATGAACCACTAATACATATCCAATACCCTGATCAGACTCACACTGAGAGCCCAAGACTCTCTCCCTGCATCCCTTCCGAATCTCTTGGCTCTACATCTGCGGAATTCCTCCGCAACCTCAGCAGACATCCCAAACCGGATGAGCTTCTAATCCACTACCGCAAACACGTTGCTCAAAAACTATACTCGAATTACTCTAATCATAACTTTGCTCTGCCGCTTTCACTTCCGTGAACTTGCACTCCCTCTCGAGGTTACACACCTCTCTCGCTTCCTTTTCCAAGGAATCCACTTGGCCATATTGCCACTCCAACAAGTTCCACGGTGCTCGCCCAACGCTACACCACCCTTTTAGCGTCCCCGCTATCCATCCAACACACATACTCTGACTCTCATCGCAGGGACTCTCAAGCCCCTGCACTATCTCCACTAATCAAGATCACTACCCGAGGCCAGACCTTCTAATGCAATCATACTACATCATACACAATCCATAACCTCAAACTGATCCAACAATACCTGCAGAGTCTTCAGCATGACTGGACCGCCTCACCAGGCCTTCAGTCCATCTGGACCACTCTCAAAACCTTCAGCCAATCTGGACCACTCTCAGTGCCTTCAGTTTGGTTGGACCGTTCTCCGAGCCTTTGGCCTGACTGGTACGCCTTCCGACCTTCAGTCTATCCGGACCACCCAACTAGCATTCAACATTTCGAGCTTACCCCCCGGAAGTCCTCTCATGCATACCGTTCTAGCCCTCAAGGGGTTCCGAACTCTAACTCCATCCTACATACTCGATTCCGGCCTGCTCCCAGGCCCTTCACAATCAAATGCCCTAGGTCTGAAACCCGCCCCGCATGCCCGACACTTACTCCTATCAGCCTATACTCTGGGCTGACAGAACACTTGCTGAATCCCAACAGCTAAGCACTCTCAAATACTTATCGATCTCCCGGAGAATTCTCCAATTCTCCCCCACTTGGGTACTAACTATCAACCACCGGTCGCCATCACCGACCTCCTAGAACAACTCTTGCACAAAGAAAACACTTACACGCGGACTGCTTCTCACAAGCATAAACAACCTCAATGAGATCTCACATCAACACCGATCAACCTGCTCGAAAGAAACTCAATCTGCATCTAACCACTCCTCAGAAAGCAGATACTACCCGGCCTGCAACCCAATGCCGGGTTTCCACTAATAACCCTCATGAATTATAACCAACGGAATTCCCAAAACAATAACCCATAACCAAAACCATAATCCCGCAAAATGACGAATACCACATCGAAAACCAACAAATACCAGCTCATAAACAATACACCACAATAATCACAAGATAATAAGACATCAAGAAAGAAACATACCCGCAGCTGCATCCGGCACTGACCTCCTCTGCTACAAGCTGAAAAGCACGACCCTGAGCCCTTGGGGGCTCCGCTCCACCCTGACCTCCACCTGTGATCCTCAAAGTGGCCGGTGCTGGAGCTTGCACCGGTCCTGCAGCAAGCTGTGGACAGTTGACCCTCAAATGCCCAACCTGACAACAATGATAGCAAATCCTCAAATCCCAAACTGGCGCTGACTGCCGACAATCCCCGCGCATAGTGCCCCTCCTTTCCACACTTGCGGCATGCACCACCGGACCTACAAACCCTGGTGTGACCCCTCCCACACTTCCCACAAGTGTGGCTGCTCAAATCCCCCACTCTAACATCAACAGTCTTGGACCGTTTCGGCGCCGGCTGCGACTGCACCGGAGCCTGCCTCAGCTCACGCAACTGCAACTCAATCTCTAACTCACGCCGCCTAGCGGCCTCCTGCAACTCCAACAATGTCCCGCACCTCTGCGCAGACACAAACTGCCTGATGTCCCTCTTGAGCATGCTCAGATATCGAGACATCTGAGCCTGCTCCGAAGCGAACTCTGGGCAAAACATCGCCCTCTCAGTGAACATTCTGGTGATCTCAGTCACCGACTCTGAAACCTGCTTCAGCTCAAGGAACTCTTGAGCCAATCTCTCCCTCTCAACCTGCGGAACATAACGAGTGATGAACATCTCTCGGAACTGATCACATGATACCGCAGCCCTCTGCGCATCAGAATATGACCCCGTGGTCAATCTCCACCATTCCTTCGCCCCGAGCCTCAACAGGTTCAGAGCACACCTCACCCTCTGATCAGCAAGGCATAAACACGTGAAGAAACACCCCTCCACGTCTGATAACCATCTCATAGCGACGATCGGGTCCTGAACTCCATCGAAAGTGGGAGGCTTCGTATTAGCGAAGTCCCGATACTAAAAACCCTGACCAGCTCCTCCCTCTGCCGCTGCTACAGCCGTTGTAGCTGCCGCGGTAGCCGTCTCTGTGAGAGCTGCATAGCGCTCATCAAAATACTCAACCATGGCGGTCTTAATCGACCCAAACAGCTCTGGCAACTCAGCAATCTCCTCACGCAGGATCTCACGAATCCTCGCATCCAACTCGCTCATGCTCATCTGACCGATAACCTCGGGCGGCACCGATCTGCCCGGAACTCTCTCTCCTGCTCCTGATCCTGATCCGGATCCACTCTCATCATGCCTCGGAATCTCCATACTGAAAAGAAACACCACACAAAATCTCATACTCTTCCCACACCCCGGGATCCAACTCTCTCTCAACCCACCCTAGAGATCATGGTTTCCCTGATACGCGTATGGGTCCTGTGCTTTTAGTAGTACGGGCCCATACTACCTTCCACACCTACCCATATTTGTATGAAGTACTACCACAACTCCCTAGAGAAACATGCATAACAACGCTCAACCCTCACCACTAGAGGAACATTGAATATATCCCATAAGGATCCCTAGGCTACAGGCATCACAAATCAGGCAACATATCATGAAATCCTGAAGATCCCTAGCCTATCACTAGCATGTTGTTCTATCAAAGCTAAAAAACAAATAACATGCATGGTATTTTGGGGTTACTTACTGGCTCCGGCTGATCGTACCTCCGCGTCCTCCCTTACTCATTTTGAAAACCATTTTAAATACTCTTTTGAAAACTCTCCTCGATTTGAGACTGGAGTCACACAAACGTTCCTCCAATTCACTCAAACCAAGGCTCTGATACCAACTTGTAACGACCGAAAAATACAACCAATTTTAAATTTTTCAAAAACATCTCGATTCCATTAAATCTTTACAAAAAGGTTTTCAATACAAAACATTTAACGTGTTCCCAGAATGACAATACTACAAAATCATGAGGAGCGGTACGATCACGCCTTCGCCTTGCCACGATCTCCTGAAGAACCTGAAAAACATTTAAACCACAACTGTAAGCCCAAAAGCTTAGTGAGATACCCCCAAAATACCAACCACAAATACCATACACGCATAACATGCCATAACATATCCGATCACAGAACAGCCATGCACTTCGGGCCTACCGTGTGACTGGTCCGTCGCACCGGCCTACATTCCACCTGGTCCACCCTCTGAGTCTATCCACATACATCGAGTCTGCAGTGTGATTGGTCTGCCCGCTCCCGGGCCTTCAATCCACCTGGTCCACTCTCTGAGTCTACAGTATGACTGGTCCGCCCGCACCGGGCCTTCAGTCTATCTGGTCCACTCTCCGAGCCTTCGGCACGTCTGGTCCGCCATTTCGGGGCCTACAGCCTATCCGGTCCGCTTGCTGGGCCTTCGGGACAACCGGTCCGCCCTGGGTATCTTGGCCTATAGCACACAGCAGGACCCGCCTCAACCCAACTCCAGTCCAAACAACCATGTGCACATATACATACAATCATATAGCAATTCACAGTCAATAAGCAGATCAAACAGATCACATAGCATATCATCATCCTAACATGGATACCGACCTAACAGGTCACTAGCATAGCATCTCCCTATCTCTCAGGATACCGATCTCAATCAGGTCTCTAACATATACCACCCTAGCTCTCAGGATGCAAACATATCACAACAACAACATAACAACTACCCGGATCTCAATCCGGTAAGGGCCGACCTTGGTGCCGTAGACCCTGTTGATATAGTGAGGATAACTCACCTCGAAACTGCCGACTGAACAGATAACCCAAGCTGCTCCGATCACTGATACGATCTCCACCACTGGACAACCACCAATGCACTGAACTCAAAACAATAATCAACAATTACCAAAATGCCCCTGGAAACCACTGGCCAATCCTTGGTCAAAGACAAGGTCAAAGTCAACCCCTGACTGACTCTACTCGCCGAGTCACCTCGAGACTCGCCGAGTTCAACAACTCTGAGTCCACTAGCACACAACTCACCGAGTCATCCCTTGACTCACCGATTCTCGACTCGACCAGAAAATATTGGGACTCTTCGACAAGACTCGCCGAGCCCAAGAACAGACTCGCCGAGTCTAAGGCTATCTTCAACCTACTCGCCGAGTTGTTCATACAACTCGCCAAGTTCCATGCCATCTTCATCCAACTCGCCGAGTTGTTCTTCCAACTCGTCGAGTTCCAGCTCATCTTCAAGCAACTCGTCGAGTACACCCATGTGACTCGCCGAGTACCATCGTTCTGAATCCATTCAGAAGCATTCCAGGCCATGCAATTGCTCCAAAACATAGATCTAGCCTCCTACAACTCATCCATCACGTAAAGTGGCAAACTTTACGTGAATCCAAAGAGATCTATGCATTTTGCACATTAGGACTAAGGTTTGGGACATGATAGCTTCATCCAACACTCAACACAGGGACTTTCATGCATTCCAACACTTCTCCATTCCAGATCTGAGGTAGCAACCTCAGATCTAACCTCTAAACTCCAAAACACCAAAAGATATGATCTCAACACCCCCAAAAATGAAGAATCTAGACAATAGCAGCTCAAACAATGGAAAGATACCTTAAAAGGAAGCTCCAAGAGAAGATTATCTCGAATCCTTGCAAAGCCCTTTGATCTAAGCCTCTTCTTCTTTAGAATCTCTTCAACAACCACCTCTCCAAGCTCTAATTTGCTTAACAATGGTGCTTCTCCACGATTTTAGGGTTTCTGGGACTCAAGGGGTGATAAAGAGGCTGGGAGGAAAACATAATGCGCTTTATATAGGGCTCAACCCCGAGAATTAGGGTTTTCTCCACTCAGCGCCTACTCGCCGAGTCCACCTCATTGACTCGCCGAGTCGGCTACTTAACACGCGACCAAATCGCGACTCTACTCACCGAGTCCATCCATGGACTCGCCGAGTCACTCTTTCCCAATTTACTCTTTCAGCCCTTCCACTCTACTGTTGATATTTCAGGATGTTACAATGACATGTGGCGAAATTTGTGTAGGTTGTGTCTATTGGTTGGTGCCCGTGAATTCTTATAAAATTTTAAGAATTTGTGTCTTCTTAATATGTGCCCGTTTTTTTTTACATTCTTTATATCCACGTGTCACTATCAACGAGATCTACAACTTCATTTAGACTACGTCGGCTAATTCTTACTTTATTTTTAAATCTATATTTTTAATAGACTTAGATTGCTAAAGTTCGTATAAAAGTTACAACTTTCTCGTATGATATACGTTCTCGACTATCTTTATATCGATGGATAGGTGTTGACGAGATCTTCAACTCTCGTTTAGATTGTTTTTCCTAACACTCGACTGATTTTAAATTCGGTTTATGAGTCGTATACTGCTACAGTAAAACTTCGAAAAATCATAATTTCGTCTCACGAAGTTAGAATAAGTCATTCTTTATATTCATAAGTTCACTTTTTCGATTACTATGACTTATGTTTAGATTATTGATCCAAAAATAATCTTTTATTTTTAATTTATATTTTAACCCTATTTTTTACATTTTGACATAAGATTTTACACAAACATCCTTTACATCTAATATCTATAAAATTCACACACACACACACACACACACACACACACACATATATATATATATATATGAATAATTATTTTTATTTATTCGTAGAAGATTTCAATCGTCGAACGACATATATACAGATTTTTAACTACGCCTAGCGATTAACGTGGGCGTTACACGCATAGAGACCTACAAGTGGTCGATGACTTCACTAAAGCTTGGTGAGCGATTCTGGTCTATTTATTTCCCTACAACACTCGATGGCAATGCACATGGCTAATTTTTGTTTGTCGATTTGATGATAAGGTTTTCAAGAATTTTTTGTTGACTCTATAACTCTTGATCCAAAATAAATTAGATATTAGTAAAGCATCACTATCCCATCAAGATTCTCTTTTTTCTTTTTCTTAGTCCAATGAACTAAGAAACAATCTTCATCAGTTTACACAGCCAAAAATACAAAAACCCATAAGGAGAATTAACTATCCTTTTAACAATGGCCTCCAAAAGATAGAATATTTATGTTCTTGAAATGAGAATGCAAGTTCTTGTATCAAGTTTTCTACTATCGATGCAATTATCGATCAGATTTATCTCTTAATTATCACATACGGAGCCTTACGGAATGTATAATACTTATTATTCGAGTGATTTTGGTCATGATTTATTTTACTTGAATGACTCTCAAAACCTCTGCGACGATCAAGTCACTCAACTCAACACCTGATCCAATACCAGAGCCTGAACAGGAACCAAAACCATCACCCTGACAAGACATCACCATTCTGAAAATACATGCTCATAGTGTTATTCACACTAATCACTCACTAAAAACTCCTCATAGTCCCTGTAACTTTCCATGATTTAAGTACAGAGCTTTTGATTACGATAGCACGGGCACATACGATGTTTCACATTTATCTATACTTCCCCCAAGAATCATCCTAAAGTTCCTGAGTTGCTCCCCTACAATCACCAACAAACTCTTTATCATAACAATGCACTCATAAACTAAGATACTTCATATGCATTCCTAGGATTTCCTGATGGGATTTAGGTAAACAAGCAAAACTAAAACCCTTAAGTTTGCATGCAACCTAAATAGGATCTATAATTTCTCTATTGAAACTATAACTAAGAACATCAAAAAGAAACCTGAAAACCCTAGGTAATTTTTGAAATTAACATTAGAGGGTTTTAGGATTACATACCTTTTAGTTGTTATAGCAAACAACTAGAATTCCTCTTTGTTGATCTCTTGGAAGCAAGCACCACAAGTGTTGTGCCTCTAATGGAATCACACCCAAACTAGCAATAGAATGAATTAGGAGAGAGGAGGGATTTTTTTTCCAAGGCCTGTGGAGGGAAGCATGGGACGAAATAAAGGACTAGGAGGCTCCTTATATAGTTGAGGAAACTTGGTGTCAAAGTTGGAGTTTAAGGGATATGCCCTAGATCCCTTTTCTTGGTGACCAAATAGCCCAAACCCCTTGTCCAAGGGGCCTTGGACAAAATCTCTTAGGGTTTCCCTAGAGATTTCTGTCCACCTCTTTCAAGAGGTTCTAGAGCCTTCCTTTCTCAACTATTAATAAATAACAAAACAGTCTGCGTACTTTTAATTAATTGCAATTAATTTTTGATTAATTATTAATTAAATAATATTATTTCTAATTAATATATTATTTTCATAATAAATTAATAAACCATTTATTTAATTTATTATTCACATAATAAATTAATCTCTCTCTTTCTAAAATCATATTGTCCAATTGCTAGGATTGAGGGCAATCCAAAAGGATTGTGCTACTATTAATTCAAGCACATACCAATTTTAGTTATGGGCTTAACACCTAATCCAACAGTCTCCCACTTGGATAAGTTTATAACTATAATTTCCAGTATAACTTCTGAATCGATTAGCAAATTGTAGCTTCCAAAAGTCGTTGTCAAACTCTGACCTAGTCAGTTACATGTCCTAAGATAAGTGATCATATAATCCTCTATTCTGCAATATATCATTAGAACATGAGGCATGGAATAGAATCAATCTCATTGTCTAGTACTTTGTTTCCTGATTTCTGATTTGTAATGACATAGAACTTCTAATTGAACACATCAATTTAGTCCTGGTCGGGCCCGACACTATAAGTCAACACCAAATCACCAAGGGGCCCAGAGATATCGCTTTTCTTGTTACGGAAAAAGGAACGAATAAACTTTGACTTATATGCTTGCACCATTTACTCATCAAATCATGTATGCCAATACGTTTTATAACATCAAGTTAATGATGTGTTTACATATTATGAATGCACAATCGGCATTTAAACTACAACTCATATATCTCTATTATAAGATTATAAGATATTATCATCTCATAATTACTCGTGATAAATTCCATGAAGTAATTTTTCGAGCGTAGGTTAATCCAATACTTAAATCTCCATTTCTAAGTACTAATGAACATTATAACAATACCATTGCTATGTCTAAAACTCCATAGACAATCTACAATTCAACTCATGACAATCTTAATTCACTACTTACTTCTAAAAGTATGAATGACTGTGTAATTTGAATAATCATATTATTCGGGAAGTAAAACATGCAAAAATGAAACATAAGAATAAACAATGACAAAAGGTAGTAAACAAACTCATAAATGATTCTCTATTATTTAATTACCAAAAGTCAATTACATTTACTTTGTTACAAGTTTCAAACTAACTATCTAACTACCAAAACTAATATCATCTCTCAGACCTATTCTCCTGGCATGCTGAATGTGTTTAGCCCTACTTAGACCCTTCGTAAGTGGATCTGTAGGATTCTCTTCAAATGATACTCTCTTCATAGTGAGGTGACCTTCTGCTCTATGTCTGATGAAATGGTACTTTTTTCGATATGTCTTGATCTTCCATGATCTCTTGGTTCCCTTGTCAAGGCGACCGCCCCTTCATTATCATAGAAAAGTTCCACCGACTCCTTAATGGTTGGAAAAACTCCAAGATCTCCCATGAAGTTCTTCAACTAAATTGTTTCCTTTGATGCTTCACTTGTCGCTATGTACTCTGATTCACAGGTAGAATCAACTCCTGTCTCTTGCTTGGAACTTTTCCATGTAACTGCTCCTCCATTTAAAGTAAACACCCACCAAGATTAAGAACGGAAGTTGTCTCTATCTGTTTGAAAGTTAGTGTCATTGTACCCAATTACTCTCAATGTATCACTACCACCAAGTATTAGGACCCAGTTCTTAGTCCTTCGTAAATACTTGATAATATTCTTAACTACTATCCAATGAGATTTACCATGATTTCTCTGATAACGATTGATCATGCTAAAAAAAAGGGCACGGTAAGTCAAGTACATGTTATAGCATACATGATAGATCCAACGGCGGAAGCGTATGAAATCCTACTCATTTCTGCTCTCTCCAACAGTACTCCGACTTTGAGTCTTACTCAATTTCATATTAATCTGGATGGGCAGTTCTCCTTTCTTGGAATTTCCATACTAAAATGTTTTAGCACCTTTTCCAAATATGTACTTTGACTAAGTCCAAGTAGTTTTTTACTCCTGTCTCTTAGAATTCATATCCCTAAAATATAAGAAGTCTCACCTAGGTCCTTCATAGCGAAACACTTTCCAAGCTAAGACTTAACCGCTTGCAAAGTAGGTGTAACACCCTAATTTTTTTTAAACTTTAATATGCTATGGTTTTAAAAACATTCGGGTAGTAACTCACATTTAACAAAAACTGGTCCCACAAAAACCTTTATAAATTAAAACATTGGGTGCTACCATTAAGCATCCATAAATCCATAGCAAGCAAATAAGAATTACATCAATACAAAATAATAAGGAACTTATCAAGTTCCACTCCATTCTCTATAACTTGACTTCTAACTTCCATCTATCATCCTTTCTCCTTAAAGGTAACATGAGATACATGGCATTAAAAGAGAAACGTAAGACAATAATGTCTCGTGAGCTACGTGGGTCTATGACCCAAAACATTTATCACATTTTTGTCAAAAACATTTCATCTTTGAAAAACTTAGTTTTAGACCATAAAACATTTTCAGGCATTTTCAAGGAAAACTCATTTCATAGAAGTCATAAATATCATTTCATATCTTATCATTTAATTTCCTTTCATTTCATTTTAAAAGCCATATTTCCATGTTTCATTTTCTTTTATCATTAAGGGCTGATTCCGGTATTAAACCGTTTCCATTTTTATACTTAAGGTCTACGTCCAATAAAGGAACCACTCCCAAGTCTAGACCAAGCTGGAAAGAACAAATCAATCCACCAAGGCATCATTTCCATTAGGACATCTATCTCGCGAATGGGAGGCGCCACCCCAATAGATTCCTTTAGTGCCTCTTACGAGGTATCGTGGCCCGGACAATTTTCATTTCATTACTTTCCAATTCCTTTCATTACTTTCCAATTCCTTTCATTACTTTCCATTCCTTTTCATTACTTTACACTTCTTTTCATTACTTTCCATGCTTTACACATTTCATACATTAGTATCATAAAATCATTTCAAAATTAAAACATTTATATTTCAAAACATTTCAATCATACTTTCAAAACAGTGGATCTTCCAAAACGTTCTTTTCTTTCAAAAACATTCTTGCCTTTAAGGCACTCTTTCAAAATACCATTTCCAAAAACATTTAACGCTTTCGTTTTTCAAAACATTACATATATCAAAGCATTGCATTTCATTATCATAAAATCATTTTTCCATGTACCCCAAAGTGGAAAAAATGCCAAAACGTACTCACCTCAATCACACGTTGGTTAGCTAGTGCTCTTCTAGTTCCTTTCCATAAAGCAATCCTCTTGAAACACTACCTACACCATATATGGACGTAAGTCATTAAAATGACCAAAATACCCCTAAAAGGTTAAAATACTAAATTTTATTGCTTCATACTATTCCTCGTGCAAAAATATGAATGTAGGCGAAAACCATGCGTAAATCCGGGTCCGTATGCAAAAGTTATGAAAGAAACAAGAAAATCTCCAAATCAGGGATTTTCGCGGTCCGTGTAAATTAGAGCTTGCATTTACACGGGCCATGTTTTCACGTCTGGACACACCCAAAACTTTATTTTTCTCATAGTAACACCCTACTTTGCATAGTTCTTGAATACCCTTTTCCCATTCACTTTGTACCATTTATTTAGGTTCTCACACATGTTTAGGTGGTGTTTTATCATCTTAAAACACTCCACTTAATCCATTAAGTGTTCATCAAAACCTTTAGATCATGATGATCCTAAAGTGTTTAAAAGAAGGGAAAACTAGTCCATTTTTCAGTTGAACATTCCAAAGCTCACAAGACTTGTTCCCAACTTATTGAACACTCAAATAAATGTTGTCAAACACATAAAACCTTAATTAATCTCATTATAAGTACATAAACTAACCATGGAATCCTCAATTTTATTCCATGTTTCCCAAATTGCCCTTTAGGCTAAAATAATCACTAGAACCACTTATAGCTCAAGAGATCCTTCATGTTTATATTCTACTTCCATCTCTAAAGTGTAAATTCATGTTCATGAATGTCATTCACTTGCAACATGACAATCATCATATTGTTATCCCTAGATTTCCCAAAATACCCTTATGGCAAATTATTCCATATATCAATCTAGGAATCAAGAAACACCTCATGTTTTGAATTCAAATCATTCCAATAACATCCATTCATTTTTATGAACTTCATTTGTTTAAAAATTATACCAAATTGCATAAAATCCATTGGTGTCCTCATATATTTCCTTAAGTCACCTAAAATTCATGTTTGTGCTTGATTCTACCATCATGGATGAATTTGAGCATTCAAATTGGTTTTATTGCTATCAAATATCATCTAGGTCATAGAATCCAATCTCATCTCACCATCACTTGCAATATCCCCAATTTGGGTTTTCTTGGGTTCATGGAGCTTTTTACCCAAATAATCAAATCCATCAATAGAATGATTGGATTTAGATTAGAACCATGGAAACCACTCAAGGGAGGTTTGAAAACCAAACCCTAATCATTAAACTCAATCAAATCTGACATTGGGCGTTCAATCCCCAATGATGAACTCGAAAAATAGAGGTAGTTGAGAAGGATTTATACCTTTTTAGCCTTTGATTGCTTCCTTTCTTGCTTGGATGCTTCAAAACTCCACTTGAATCAAACCCTAGGTGTCAAGGAGTGAAGAATCGCCATTTCACAGCCTTCTACTTCCTCTCATCGATCTCATTTTGCTAAAAATGAAGAGAGTTCATTCTCATTTTCAGATTTTACACATTTAGTCCCTCTAGTTTATAACTTTTGTAAAACTTGCCATTTCTTCATTTCTTTTCATATTTGGCTAAAACAGGTTGACATAATGAGTCCTTGACCATCCCATTCTTAACATTTCTTAACCATTTAACCTTGGTGAGTCAACCCTTGGTCAAACATACTTTTTCTAATTGAGACTTTGGGTCCCTTAACTTTGAAATGTTATTATTTTCCCTTCTAAACTTCCAAACTTCATATCAAGTAATGATATTATTATCCCTTGATGATTTACCTATATAAATCATTTTTCATTTATTTACTTTATTATTTTAAGAACACGGTCTTAAATTTTAGGATGTTACATTTATCTACCCCTTAAAAGGATTCCATCCCCGAAATCTCATCTTAAACCATCTCATTGGAATTTCAACCCATGACTTTTCAATTTCTTTGATGATCGTATATCCTTGGTCATTTGATCATAATTTCAACCCGTTTTAGTAATTAATAATACATCATTTAGGTTTATTAACCCTCTTGGACACTTTTACCCTTTTGTCCCTTTTTGAACTTTTAACACATCATGCAATAAGGTTATCCAGCCTTAAGTCAACATTTGTCTATTTTTTTTACTTAGGTACCAATTTTCCTAAGTATCTCCCTTCATGCTCAAGCATGTTACCAATATTCCCATCTTTACTAATTCCATTAGTAAGTCATTTCTCAAACTTAGCTTCCGAAATATCTTTTCAACTTGACCTTTTTGACTTTCTCAATCATCAAAGTCTTAACTTAACCTAGTGCCTTCAACTTGGGCTGAACGCTTGCTAAAACATGATTTTCATGGTCTACACACTAACATCTCCTATCGAATACATGCCAAAACACACTACAGTGCACGTATTGTTTCATTTCAAAATTTATAATCGTAGTTAACCACTTGACGGATTTTGTACTAACGATTCTCTCCTTTAACGTTATCTACAAGATAACCCAATCATGTATATCACTATGAAGCTTATACTTTTTTACCAACATGTACCATACTATCCAAGTTCATGTCTATTACCCGTGTTGTCCATATCCTCTTTCATTCACTTTAACTATTGTGTCAAACATAAAGTCTCACTTCATAAGTTAACATATTTCTTATGTTTGCAAGTCTAAACATACTATGACAAGAAGATCCAAATCATATTGAACTGTTTCAACTTAACTTTTAAAATATTGTTGGTTCTGAATGATCTCATTACTTGTAACTTGGTTCTTCCCAGCTATCCACCCCTTAAAAGAAATGAGGGCAATTCTTTTAAGGTTAAAACACAATATGATCTCATTACTTGTAACTTGGTTCTGACCAGGTTGTTGATAAACCAAATTCCAAACTTGGTTGTCATACATGGACTTGATCTCGCGGTCTATTGCCTCCTTCCATTTGGCTGCCTCAGGGCTTGCCATTGCTTCCTTGTAGTTAGTTGGTTCATCCAAATTTACCAGTGTATTATCGCTAATAAACGTATTACCATCTGTAGTTATATGGAAAACATAGAACTTAGGTGGCATGCTAACTCTACTAGAGCGACGAATAGGTAATGAATTGTCAACTGGTTCAATTGGAATCTCTTCCTATGGTTGAACCCTAGCATCTTTGGATGTTCTTTCATTGTTTGACTCTTGAATCTGTTTTAGGTCAATAGTACTCCCATTGTCCTCTTTGCATACGAGCTCTCTCCCGCAAAAGGCTCATCTTCGTGCTACAAAGACCACGTTCTCACTAGGTCTGTAGAACAAATATCCAAAGGACTTCTGTGGGTATCCGATGAAAATACATCTCTCACTTCGAGGTTCAATCTTGTTGAGTGTCTTTCTTCTAACAAAAACTTCACAACCCCAAACCTTGACATGTGCTAACAAGGGAACTTTCCCTGTCCACATCTCATGAGGTGTTTTGGCACCATTCTTAGTTGTGACAAGATTAAGAATATGGTCAGCAGTCTCTAAGGCATACCCCCAGAATGAAATTTGAAGAGAAGCTCGATTCATCATGGAACGAAACATGTTCAAAAAGGTTTGATTGCGCCTCTCAGCCACACCAATAAGTTGTGGTCTCTAGGAGAGGTCAATTGTGAAACTAATCCACATTCCTTGAGGTAGTCGTGGAACTCGATACTAAGATACTCCCTGCCTCTATCTGATCGAAGAATCTTTATCTTCCTGCCTAATTAATTCTCGACTTCATGTTTCAACTCTTTGAACTTTTCAAAGGTTTCTGATTTATGTTTGATTAAGTAAATATAACCATATCTACTATAATCATCTGTAAAAGTTACATAAAATCGATTTGCATCCCTTGTGGTGGATCTAAAGGGCCTACACACATATGTATGTATGAGGTCCAAAAAAACATCACCTCTTTCACAAGATTCAGTGAAAGGTGATTTTATCATCTTACCCAAAAGACAATATTCACATGCATCATCTGACCTTAGGTCAAATGATTCCAACACTCCATCGTTTTGGAGTTGGGCGATGTGTTTCTTGTTAATGTATCCAAGACGACAATGCCACAAGCATGCTTTGTCTATACCATTAGATAAGTCAATTTGAAATACACTATTGCCTAAATTGTCTACACACATCACAGTTTCATACACATCATCACAAGGTAAAGCTTCAAAATAAAAAAACACCATTTTCATAAGCAAAAATAGGACCATTCAAATCATTAAATGAATATATAAAGCCTTGTTTGAACAATGCATGAAAAGAGATAATGTTTCTTGTCATCTCTGACGAGTAACAACAATTTACTAAATCTAAACTAACACCATTACTAAGCACTAGACTATAAACTCTAATATTGGTAACAGGAGAAGATCGCATATTCCCCATGGCCAGGTTCATTCTACCGTGCTCCACCTCCTCACTTCTTCTTAGCCCCTGTAAATTAGAACAAATGTGAAATATACATCCTGTATCAAGGACCCAAGAATGAGAAAATGATGAGTTATTAGGTGAAATAATGTATATACCTGCAAAAGTTGGCTTCACCTTTTCATCTTTGATATCTTGCAGATACTTTGGACAACTTCGTTTCCAATGCCCCTTGTCGTTGCAGAATAAGTAGATAGCCTCTTTGGGATCAGAAGAGGGTGGATAATAAGATCTGGACTTTCTTTTAGGGCCACTACTGGATGACCCTGCATGAAACTTTCCATTCCAATTTTTTTTGGAGGACCTTTCCTCTTTTTACCCTTTCCTCGTCCAATGGCTATGACTGGAGCACCACCAGGAGTAGAGGCAATACCTTTTCCCTTCCTTCCTGCTTTAGCTGTCTGCAGGAGATTATGTAATTGAGCCAGGGTGGTCTCAATGTTGTTCAAATGATAGGTCAAAATGAACTAATCATAACAAATAGGTAAGGAGTTTAGGACTATGTCAATAGCCAACTCATCATCAAGATGCACATTCAACCTAACAATGTGATCTAAATAACATTGCATCCTTTGCACGTGGCCACAGACAGATTCTCCCTCTTTCATCCTACATGCCATGAGGTACTTGACCACTTTGTACTTTTATTGACAAGTTCTCTTATGGTACTTTTCCACAAGGTCCTTGTTCATCTCGTATGGCCAATAATCCTCATAAAATCCTTGTAGCTCAGGGGTCATGGTGGCTACCATGATGCAAAAAACTTTTGTTGCTTCATTATAGTGCTTCTTGTAGGATACTATTTCTTCAGGAGTGACCTTCTCTTTGTCAATCTCATTGATTTCCTTTTCGAGAACATATTCTTTATTCTCAAATCGAAGGGTCATTTTGATATTTCGCATCCAATCATTGTAATTGGAACCATCCAGTATGACTTTGGAGTAGATGAAAAGCAAGGAGAAGTTATGGTGGTTGGAGGAGGGGGAACCAGAAGCATCAGATGGAGTAGACATATGTAAAAGGAAGGTGGTTTTAGTTAGATAAGAATAATCATTAATATAATAACCCAAAATAAAATATTAAGGCTAGAATCCAACTATATAATTCACAACTTAGAAAAGGGATGCCATAATCTAATTGTAAATTTTATAAAGGTAGGTAAATGACGATTTACCAATTCCACCAAAAGAAAAGAAAATTTAAAAGAAATTAAGTTAAGTGAAATTCCTAGATCTTTTGAGATTCATTGAAACTATTTGATGATATGTTTAATCTCAGATTATGCTTTTCTATTTGTGATTGAGATGCCAAGGATCACAAACAAGATGTGAATAACCATGTAAATGTGCTTGGTAACCTTAATGTCGTTTATCATCTCAATTGATGTGCTGGTAAACCATACACGCTCCATGAATGATGATAATTTATGAGATACCCGTTACAACTCTTTATTAGTCCCTATTAGTGTGTTGGTTAACCACACACGCTCCACTAACGACTCATACAGTGTAATGTGCAATTTAATGGGTTAGCATACAAATTCACATTTTTTTTCTAAAGTAACTAAGATTGGGATTTTTAATAAAAAAAGTTTAGTTACTTTTAATAACATTATACTTTTAATGAGAATTAATTTGTCCTATCAAATCTGTTCGGCTAACGACCCTCCACTAATCAAGGAAACGGTGGGTGAGAGTGGACACCCATTCAATTACCATTTTATAGGCTGTTTCCTTATACCCCCTTATAGACTAGCTTCGTGAATGAGGAGTACTAGTGATTTAATTGAATTATTCTTATACATATAGTAATAATTAATCTTTTAATTTTACATATAGTATAAGGTGTTTTTTAAACTTTTCAAAATACTACAATTTATATCTTAAAATTCGAAATTAATATTCAACTAATTAAATCTAAAATAAATTAATAATGATTTAATTATTAACAAAAATTAAATCAATTTAGGATTATCAATTAAATTAATCAAATAATTTAATCATAATCCTTACCCTCTAAATTTTGAAAATTAGGGTAAATGATTCCAAATTTATAATTATCCCATTTAATCAAATTTAGCTAACAATTATCAAATATGGAAACCCTATAAGCCTACCATTTTCGAAATTACTTGGGGAGGAAGGCTAGGGTTTCTTAGCCTTAGCCCTAAATTTCGAAATGCAAGGGGTGGAGGTTAGAGTTTCCAAAACCCTAGCCCTTTGCGAAAATTTGGCCTCTTAGGTTTTAATTTCAATAAACCCTAATTTGATCTATTCTTCTATTATAGTTATTCAACATAAAACAAACCAAATTCTCTTATACCACTGATGAGATTTAGGTAAACAAACAAAAATAAAACCTTTAAGTTTGCATGCAAACTCAATAGGATTTATGTTTTCTCTGTTAAACTTATAACTAAGAACATCAAAAAGAAACCTGCAAACTGTAACATCCCAAAATTCAAGTCCAAAAATTTCATTTTTAAATATGTCATTATAAAACCAACAGTGTAATAAAACATCTGTAATATCATGTCATGTCAAAACCAAAGTAGAAATAATCAAAGTTGTTATCATAAAACAATATCAGAGTGTAATCCCAAGGATCTCACGTGCGGAAAACCATAGTGTGATGCGCTGCGATATGCCAGATCCTTTCCTTTAAACATAAAGTACCTGAAACCAAAACTGAAAACCGTAAGCACGAAGCTTAGTGAGTTCCCCCATCATACCACATACCATACAAGCACATAACGTATATACTATCGGGCAATTCTAGGGTGCTGACCAACCCATGCGGCCATTCTGGGGTGCCTTCCTACCCGTGTCAAGCCATTCTGGGGTGCCGACCTACCCATGCGGCCATTCTGGAGTGCCGTCCTACCCATGTCAAGCCATTCTGGGGTGCTGACCTACCCGTCGGTCCTAACAACCGACCCTTGGGGACTATTCCACCCCTACTGCTACTATCACATATATATCATAACATAAACATACTATCAGACATATCTGGGGTGTCCGAATTACCCTTCGGTCCTAACAACCGAACTCGGAGACTGGTCCCCTCCTACTACCCCTATCGCATATAACATAACAAGTCAGCATGCAAACATATTATCATATACTGTCAGACGTATATGGGGTGTCTGACTACCCTTCGGTCCTAACAACCGAACTCTACTACTATCACATACAACATACCATGCTAGCATATAACATATCAGGTAGTAGCAAACCTAGATGATATCACATAGACAATCATCTAACATACAACTCCTACTGGTGGGCCGGCATTGTGGCCGTAGACCCACCTCTACTGGAAGGTAACTCACCTCACACTTTTGAAGTCCCGAAGACACAATCCCACACTTGCTGAAGTCCCGCAGACTCGACCCCAGCTGCTGGCTGACAGATTCTCGAACTGTCAACACCAAAATAACACCCAATTAATAATTGGGTCCCAACGCATAACCATAAATATATACTTAGATAATTACTACATTACCCCTAGGTTGGCTTTATTCAAGCCCAAGGCCCAATCCAAAGGCCTGAAAGTCAACTATGAGTCAAAGTCCCAACATATGGCCTAATTTTCCAAATTGGGCCCAAACCTTTATAAGGTCTTACCATAAGGCCCAACCAAGAGTCCAGTCCAACATTTGACCTTCTAATGGCCCAATATCACATAATCATAAAGGCCCAAACTATGGCCCATCTATGGACCAATTTTCCAAATTGGGCCCAAACCCCTTACATGGGCCTTACCCTAGGCCCATTAAATACTCTAGTCCATTTGCTTGACTTTGGATGGCCCATTAATAACGCAATCATCAAGGCCTAATAGAAGGCCAAACAATACACCCATGCGAAATTAGGGTTTCACATAAAATGACGATTAAGGTTAAGTGTTTCTCACTTAACCCATTAAGGACTTAATCCATTAAGTCCATCATTCTTCTAAATAAATCATATGGTATGATTGGGCATAATCACACAATTCCATTATTCCAATGGCCCACAAGTGGGTCTCAATAAATCCAAGCCCATAAATCCAATATTAGGGTTTTCTAAACCCTAATTAGAGTTCCCAACCCCATCTTAGCCCAATAGGCCCAAAACCAAGTCCTTAAGCCCATAAGGGTTTTCCTTAGGTCAATTTGGCTTATTACACCCATTAGTCACATGTTTGGGCTTTTGGGTCCATTAGGGCCTTATTGGGCCTATTAGGCCCACTATAATATCATTGAGTCCATTAGGATTTGCATTGGGTCAATTTGAGTCCATTAGACCCATTAGGGTTTTCACTAAGCCCATTAAGGCTTCTTTGGGCCCATATGAGCTTACAAGGCCCATTAGGGTTTCAAGCACCCTTCCCAAACGAATCAACTCACAAGGCAACCACACCGCCACCCGACATGGCGGTCGGTGGCGGCAGCCACCACCCTACGGTGGTGGTTAGGGTTTCTTTCTCATTATTCCATTTCCAATTACATTTTACAAGGCTAAATCTCAAGAAGACACACACACGAAAAACAAAATAAGCACCCACGTGGTGGCAACCACCACCTCACGGTGGTGGTGGTGGCTGTTCTTGGTATTCCAACTAGACAAAACACACACACACATAAACTTCATATTGCATCCAACACTCCAGCCACCCACCTGACGGCTCAAGGTGGCGGCAGCAACACAAAAACGGCAGCAGCAGCAGCGGTTACGATGATAGCCACCACCTCACGGTGGTGGCAGTGGTTTTTCTTTGTCCCCAGCCGAGCAAACGAACAACAACCACAGCCCACCCCCCAAGCTTGCAACCCACGAGCTGAAGCACACCAAAACTGCCTCTTCGGATGAGCAAATGATGACGGTCACGAGTGGAGAAGAAGAACTAAGCGACGGCGGCGCTTCGATGATCACGAAAATGGACGCAGCAACGGCACTTTCGGTGGCAAAGAAGTGAAGGCAGCAAGGTTGTGCATGTCGGCGCTCAACAACGTAAAAGGTGGGACGGCGACGGTCGACTCGGACTCGTCAGATCGGAAACGCACGAAGAAAGGGAGTGGCGGAAATGTAACAGTGGGACGGTGGTGCTCCTCTCTTCTCGTCGGAATGATAGCAGCGACCACAGCAAGGTGGCACGGCTGTGGTGGCGGATGAACTGAGCCATCAGACTCGGTGTAGCAACCGGTGGCTGATGAGGGAGGCATAAGGGTGGGTGACGGCTGCCTCTCATCTTAGGGTTAGGGTTTGATGACTAAAGGATTTATATACCCGATCCATACACATCTTTCCCATACTTACAATTCTGGTCCCTCCCCTTGGGATCTTTTCAAATCTAATCCAATAATTACCCTTTAGACCCCGACTTCTAAAATTATTTTCATAATAAACCCCCAAAATTTCTAAACAGCCCCTAATATCTTAATTATGACATATTTAGCCACTCCACCTCTTTTCCTTTTTAATTTAAATCCAATTAATTACCATGGGGTCCCTGTCTTCATATATATTTATAAAATGAGTCCCAAACCCACGCTTTTAACCCCCGACTTCTAAAAATGTGGCAATTAACTCCTCGAACCCAACACCCTGAATATATAATTATTTATTTTAGGCTACCATTCGTTCATTAATTTATTTATTTAACTAATAAATAAACGGGTGTTACACAAACCCTAGGCAATTTTCGAAATTAATATTATAGGGTTTTAGGATTACATACCTTTTAGTTGTTATAACAAACAACTAGAATTCATCTTTGTTGATCTCTTGGAAGCAAGCACCACAAGTGTCGTGCCTCTAATGGAATCACACCCAAACTAGTAAGAGAACGAATTAGGAGAGAGGCGAGAAATTTCATCCAAGGCTTGTGGAGATCTACATAGGAAGAAATCAAGGACTAGTAAGATCCTTATATAGTTGAGGAAACTTGGTTTCAAAGCTAGGGTTTGAGGGATATGCCCTAGATCCATTTGCTTGTGACCAAGTAGCCCAAACCTATTGTCCAAGGGGCCTTAGACGAAATCTCTTAGGGTTTCCTTAGAGATTTTCGTCTACCACTTTCAAGAGGTTCTGGAGTCTTCATTTCTCAACTATTAATAAATAACAAAACACTCCTTGTAATTTTAATTAATTCCAACTAATTTCTAATTAATTATTAATTAAATAATATGATTTCTAATTGATATATTATTTTCATAATACATTAATAAACCATTTATTTAATTTCTTATTCATATAATAAATTAATCTCTCTCTCTCTCTCTCTCTCTAAAATCATATTGTCCAATTGCTAGGTTTGAGGACAACCTAAAAGGAATGTGATACTATCAATTCAAGTACATAACAATTTTAGTTATGGGTTTAGACACCTAATCCAACATTTCCCACCCTACTTATGCACCGAAAAGGTCTATACTAACGCTAATAAGTTGCCTCATCAATGCAAGTTGTATACAATCAAGATAAGATAGACATTCAATAAATGTATATATCATAAGGCCTTCATAAAATAAGAATATGCAATAAGGCTGAACCAAAATTTCTTATACTATCTAGTCCTAATCATGTACCACCCTAAAACATTCATCAAACAATTTATCATTGTCAACACAAACCCTAGAAAACACATAACGTGTATAATCAGGCATCTCTCCTAACATACATTCTAGCAAACAATCCTAAGCATATCCTAAGCCTAATACTAGCATGCCTATCATACTATAACACACTTATCATAAAAATATGTATGGATATTTTGGGAATTACGTAGTTGAGCTCCGGGTGATTGAACGCATCAATCCTTCTCTTTTAAAGAAAAACCTTTTTTTAAAACATTTTTATAAAAAGATTTTTTCATTCCTTAGTTTGAGTTCAGACGTAAGTAGTGCTAGCTCGAATCCCTCAAACCAAGGCTCAATACCAACTTGTAACGTCCCAAATTTCAGAATAAAATTTTCATTTTTAAAAGTAATACAACCATCTCGATTTCATTCCAAAATAAGTAGATAATCAAAGTATAAGTTTGTCGATTCCAAAATCGAATATCAGAGTAATAAAATAAAACTCATCAAATATGTAAATCTCCAATGGATGTGATGCAATCAGGTCGTGCCCTTTCCCTTGCTACCGGATTAACTTGGAATATTTAAAACTTAAAATTGTAAGCATAAAGCTTAGTGATTTCCCCAAAATACCACATACCATGCAAATAACAAGATTAGCCCAACAACTATGTTTTAGTCACACGGGCCCAACCCAATAAGCATGAAAGCATAAAACAACTAGCTACGTATACATCAAGCATATATCGACACCCAGTGTGCTACATAATATAGTAAGAAAAATCACCTGAATCAAAGAGCTGAAAAGACAATACTCAAAGTCTCACAACGTCAGCTATACGCACCACCTAAACCAATCAGAGGTCAAACTCATTCTACAATCTAAAACCCTTAATTGGGCGAAAAGTCAAACTAGTAAAACGTTAATGGTCAATAAAATTCAACACCCATCGTGTTGTGACCTACTACTAGTCATGCTGTGACCACTAGATGACAGTTTAGTCGGGAAAACCCATAAAGTCTCATCGTGACCTCATGTCAGTCGTGTCGCTAAACTTGGCTTAATAACCACCTTTTCCCTAAGGTCTTGATCCTTTAAGACTTGGACTCTAACCTTCCAGGACTTACTAAAACCCTGTCTTAATGGATAAAGATCCAAAATTTGTCCATTTTGATGCCCTAAATACATAGATCTACAAATCTAGGTCAAAAAGGACAAAAAATGAACCCATGACCTTGCACATCATCAAATGCAAGATAACAATCACTCTATTCTGTCACATACGGTCCAAAAGACCCCAAGATTCAACATTTAGGAATGGAGCTTCCAAACTCCACCCTAATCAACTAGAAAGGACCCAAACCTACCCAAAAAACCTATATTTATCAAATATGAAGCATAAAGCATGGAACTTGAATACTCATATAGGTCCTAAGCAAGGTAGAAAGGTGAATGATTATTGGATTAGACTTGAACAACAAGTTCTTGCAACAAATGACACCTTCAAGCTACACTAAAGGAATAAAATCACACAAAAGCTCAAGAAGAGGCTAGGGTTTGCATGTGAGGATTTCTCTGAGATGGAAGCTGAGTGAATGACGAAACCCTAGGGGTTTGTGCCATTAAATAGGCCTAGGAATCGAGGCCTCTAAGGCTCGGCCTAGCAGACCCATCGTGTCACGATCTTCATTAAAGATCGCACTGAGACCGTTAACTTAGTCACGCCGCTACAAACAAAAACCCTCAAAATAAAAGGATTGAAATTGCTAATCGGGAAAATAGATGTTTTGAGATAGTCTGAGTGTCATGATGATTGAGTACTATAGTGGTTGATTACCACACTGAGTCAAAGTGTTATAAGGTTGGGAGCCATCTAAGATTATACAAGATTGCATGTATAACTGTTTTTTTAGGTTGTGATCTGCGTTTGCTTACTCATTGTTGTTAGCCACTTTTCAGGATCCTTTAGTAAGGTAAGGATCGAAGGCTCGGGATGATTACTCAAGGTTCATGTTCATAGTTGAATTGCGACAAATGATTTTTATATTTAATAAGTTTTCCGCTAAATTGATGCTTTTAGACAATTTCATATTATGAAGTTTTTCTCCAATAATGAGATTTGTTAAATGTTTTGGGATATCATTTTCATAATAAAGGGTATTTTTGTTAAGTTAAAAAAAATAGTGTGTTACATGATAATATAATAAAAAACACAAATATAGCCATAACATTTACAAAAACAATTATTTAAAAAATATATATATTTAACATATCTTTCTCTATACATAAGATTACCAAATCATTTTAACTTTTCTTGTGACATTGATAACCTTATGTAATTCTTTAATAATTTGATTTTTTAAAAACTTATTTTGCAATGCAACAATAACATGAATGATTATTATGATGTTATATGCAAAAGTCCCAATTATCAGAAGCTTAATATCAATAGAAACTATAAAATAAAATCAGTAACAAAATTCATAAATTTGTAAAATAAAATAAAATCAAATCAAAATTTTGATAACCAAAATGTTTTATTTATATATTACCTTATCAAGTCAAAAATCTGATAGTTTGAAGATGAAACTCTTAAAGAATCAAATCAAGTCAGCAACAAACATAATCTAGATTAGATCTAAACATAACATCCCTAACAAATTAGGAGACTTTAGTGCTTATATAAGCACATAATTCTTATCCATATATTTAAGTAAAACTTCTTGATCTTCATTACCTCCATATAGCTAATACCGATTTAGCATCAAGTCATGTTGATATTCATTTGTGTCTATAAGAACTCCATGAAAGCAATTTATCCATTCTAAGGTAGCTCAGGCTATCAAGTCAGCCCAAAGTGTATTGGTGAGCCTACTATGACTAAATCCTTAAGATACAGTTTATCGGTCTAAGCCGAACAACATCAAATCAAAGGGTGTAACTCAATAGTTGGGTTAAACCATAGCCATAACAACAAATTAAAGATGTCCCATTGAAGATTATGCAATAAAAACAAGTTATGTGTTTTGTTTCTTCGTTTTCTTCCCGGAGACAAAGTACTCGTTACAACAAGTTTTTTATGAACATAGCATGTTCTAAATGTGGTGGGGGTTTGTACAACTGAGAAAGGATGAACATAAATAGATCTTTACGGTGTCTAATGCCAAGTTTACTAAGAAAATATGATAGTCGTAAAAGTAAAATTATTCGAATATAATAATACTAAATAATAATAATAAATATAAAATAAGGAAAAAATGTTATTTCACACCCATTTAACGACAAGCTACTAACAACATCAAACTGAGAAACCACAACGACACTATTATTATTTTTTTTACCTTTTGTCCACACTAGGCGAATGTCCATGCGTTGCGCATAAGCATCTATATATCTGAAATCTTTACAAATATATGTTTTTTAAAATATAACAATAATGTTGGTATTAAATTTGATATAATAATTCATACACTAAGTTGATATAATATATTGATTATTTTAAATTAAATGATAATATATATAGATCTATTAAAACTGTATAATCTCAATCTTTTGAACGATCCCTGTCTGCGGGTTACTCATGAATAATATTAAATATAATATACGGTTTAATGTTATTTATAGTTGTAATTTTTAATTATTTTTTTAAATTTATTTGCTTAACGTTTTAATTTCTATCATTGTAATTATTAAAAACCTCAAACATTTTTTTTATTTTAAATGTAACAATATAATCATTTATATAGAGTTATTTTTAACTATTGTTATTGTAAGTTATTTTAAGCTATTTATTTGAAAACTTTTAACGATTATAAAAAAAATTTTAGTTAAATTAATATTACAATTTATTTTTTTCATTTAGCACTAAAATTTATCACTTTTAACTATTCACAAAATACTTTTTGGATTTTTTTAAGTGGAACTGAAATTTATATTGAAGTTCACCCTGTAATGTTATATTTAAATTAACAATTTAAATATTTTGTCCAAACTTTTCAAAAGTTGTAGCTTTAAACTGATAATGGTTTACATACAACAACATATTAAATCTAATAAAATTAGTATAATATGTTACAGTTAAAGACATACCTTTATAAGTAGAAGTAAAATATTATTTTAATATTGAAATTTAGTTTATTTATGATTACACTTTAGGTTTGATACTTATTTAACCTTATTAACCACCTTATAATTTTTATTAGAAAAACACTACAATTTATCACTTTTAAATATTTATAAAATATTCTTTGGATTGTTTAAGTTGAACTAAAATTTATATTTAAGTTGATCCTGTAACGTTATATTTAAATTAAAATTTTAAGTATTTTATACAAATTGTTCAAAAGTTGTAGCTTTAAAATGATAATGGTTAACATACAACGACATATTAGACCTAATACATAAAGTATAATAGGTTAAAAGTTAAAAACATCACTTTATAAGTAGAAGAAAATATATATTCTTTTAATAATAAAATTTAGTTTATATATGATTACACTTTAGGTTTGATATTTATTTAACCTTATTAACCAACATATAATCATTATTAGAAAGAAATTAAAAATTTATGGGAGTTTCAAATGAATGTGGTGAAAGGAAAAATACATGAGAGTTTCAAATGAATGTGGTGAAAGGAAAAATGCTTCATTTATAAGTATAGTAGGCGTATACCCGCGCGTTGCGCAAGATTAGTATAACATGATAAGATTAACGATTTGAATTTCAAAAGACTTATATGGAAAACATTGAGGGTGAACATATTAACTAAAAAACCACACCAAAACCAAATCAACCAATATAATCGAACCATTATAATCGAACCATTACTAAAAGATGGTGTGATTTCTAATATTTATTAACCGAATACATATATATTATAATGTATATAATATGTAATTATATTGGAAACTGAGAATTTGAAGAGTAATCATGTCATGGTTATCAAGTACTTAATTTTGAATTAGATTTACTTATATAATTTGGTATTAGTTAATCATCATTAATTTACCACTTTTATTTTTAGCAACCTATTTTCTAATTTTTCACTTTTATAGCAATTATTTTTTGTTGCTCACATTTTATAGTAATGTATTTTTTATAGCAATTATTTTTTTTCTTTCTCATATTTTATAGTAATGTATTTTTTATTTGCATTTCATTTTGAACCGTTGTCGTTAACCGATATTAATCGATAACTGAACACTATTAATGGACTGAAATGTTAACCAATACATATTGGTTATCAAAATTCATTAACCAATTGCAATGATTATGGTTTGGTTTTGACCTATAATAGTACCAAATTGACCCATACACCCTTAAAAAATATAGAATATACATAAATTTTAATTAATTATTTTTTGAAACAACATATATATAATATATGATCACAACATGTATACAATATAATTTACATTAACGATTTAACCACAACATACAACAATTGTAATAAAAGAATACTACAATATATATATATATATATATATATATATATATATATATATATATATATATATATATATATATATATATAACAAACATATAAGGTAAAAGCTCTACCATAATAAAATAATTCCAAAAATAGTCAAAATACTTCTAACCAACACAAAAACGTTTTCTAACCAACACAAAATGTTTTATGATTGTTTTCATTGTCAATTGTATGTTATTTATATGTGTGTCTATACAAAAGATTCACCTTTTTATTGTAATGTTTTCATTAAATGCATATTAAACATAATATATATGTTATAAAACTTTTGAGTGTTTAAGTCATTATTAAGAAATTTTTTGAGTGGTATTAATTAAAAGATGAGGTTTCAAATGAATATTGCTCTAAGATGTTATAAAATATTATAATTACTTTAAATATATTCTAATGTGTGTGTGTGTGTGTGTATATATATATATATATATATATATATATATATATATATATATATATATTAAATCCAAATCATTATAATAGCATCTACTTATGGTCAATCAATTTAGATAGGTGTATTTTAGGATCATATCATCTAAATGGAATCCATTTATATGTTGTGTGTGAATTTAGTTAGTTAAATGTAGTTTTTTATTTGATATATTTTTAGCTATTGACGTTGTTTATTAGAAAACAATTTATTTAAACATTTTTTTTATTTCATTTATGATTAATTTCAAACATTAATCGTTTTTCCAATGTATCATAATCTATATATATTTTTTCTAATTTTACGCTGTTTAAGCTATTATTGTTATCATGTTGTTTTATGAGAATAATTATAACAATTTTAATTTACTAATTATATAAAAACAATATTTGTTAATAAAGTGAGAACTATAAACATCTATTGGTGTTTAATTGTTAATGAAATTAAGCATTTGGTTGAAAATACTTCAAATACTACAACCGGATGAAATTTTAACTTATTTATAAATAAAACTATTAATAATGCTAATTATTTTAAATCTTACTTGTGTTCACTTGTGCCATATACCAAAGGGAAAAAATAGTAAGGACAATCACATTCCAATATTAAAAAAAAAAGGTAAACATCTTAGAATTTCTTCTATATGAGTGGAGCAAAGATAAAACTTGAGTAGCAAGATTTTTTCAACACAAAGATAAAGGTACCTAAATAAAACAAATATAATTCTTTTTACTCTATCATAACATAAGCCATAAGGTTAAATGTTCATCTATGCTTAACATGGATATGATGCATACAACAAAAAAACACCTACAATCAAAGTATCGATCATTCTCATATTTTTCTTGCTCGTAAACACCATAAACACAAACTAAAATACAACTACGAATATAAAGTATAATTACAACCACCCATAAAAGGAAACTATAATATAATACAAACATAAAGTTACCACAAAACAACCCACAATGCACAATAATCTTCATATATCATAAAAAGATATTATCATAGAAAAAGAATATTACGAACCAAATCCTAATATTAGACATCTACTACAATTAAATATATACAATATGAAACCACCATTTTTTTTAAATCCATAGCACAACAAATCATATTTTGCCTTTACTACATAAAACACGATGTAATCAACATTCTTCTTGCATGAGTGATTGGAGAAGTGTAGTGCAATGTTGTTAAAAATGATATGTTCCAAGTTGGTGACATTATAAACTAAGAAGATGCAGAAAGAATTTCACTCAAAGTGAGATGCTTAGGAAACCAAGAACTAAAGAGAGAAACAAAGATTCATAAATCACATGTAACAACTTATATAATATGCTTGATGTATAAGTAATTAATAATCATTATTAAAATACATTTGAAAAGTCATTGGAGAATATGAAAAAGCATGGAAGTTTCAAATCAATAATCATTATTGATTAATTATTTTGAAGTTGAAGAGGTGTGAGAGTTTCAAATGCATGAGGTGCTAGGAAAAAGAGAAGTTAGAGTTTCAAATGCATGAGATACTAGGAAAAATGCATCTTTTATAAGTATAGTATGATATGATAAGCAATCCATCCCATTATATTGTCCTCTTATCATATAACCGACAATATCAAGAAAACCGACGCAAATGGTAAAAAATATTGGAGCGACTTTCCGTTAAAAGCTTCAAGGCAATGATTTTCCAATAATTGAATAAAAAGGCAATGTGCTTAAATATATAACCACAAGAAAAAAAAAACAAAAATAACAGTCGTTTAACTAGACTGAATCGTGATATTGTCAAAATTTGGATCATATATAATATTGTTTTACGTTTTGCAAAATCGTATCTGTTTGATCTAAGGTTGTTAAAATTTGGATCATATATAGAAGTGTTTTACGTTTTGCAAAATCATAATCGTGATTGTAAAACCCTATCAAAAGCATTTTAAAAGATAAAAGATAAATTTACGATCTATCAATTGATCATTTGGTTACCAATAAATAGTTTAAAACATGAATAACACATCTATGATACAACCTTTAACAATAAACAATTGGAAAGATGTTTTTTAAGGTGCATATTTGATGTGTTTAGTTAGTCCAAGACGAACAACTATATCTTTAAAAAAAAAATAGTAATGATAAAAATTTTGATTTAAAAAAGAAAAAACAAGAATAACGAACTTACGATCCAATTCTACAAACCTACGATCCTATTTTAATTTTACCAAAAACGACTCAGATATGATCTGAGCTAGGTGGTATCAATTTGATCTATTATTCCGTTCGATCCAACCATTTTATATGCGTTGATATTTGATAATGTCATAATGGGTCGGTAGCGTATAACAATCCTGGAATGTAAGCCCAATGAATCCAGGTTCAAAGTCTTACCTTTCTAATACCCACTTTTTTTTTTCTTTTTTTTTTTTTTTTTTTTTTTTTTTTTTTTGTCAAATAGTTGATGATGATAAAATGGTATCCATGACAATCGTATGGGTTTGCTTGACAGGTAAACAAATTTAATTAATAAGATTCATTTTCGTAAAAGAAAAAATACAAATTAATGATAAGCCATGATTAACAAACTTAATTTGTAAGATTCATCTTCGTACAAAAAAAAAAATACAAATTTAATGATAAGCCATGATTAACGATTATTATTTGCAATGAAATAACTACAAATTCACGATCAAATTGGTGTTAAAAATTAAATAAATAAAATACATACATATTTGAGTTTGCAATGAACTAAATATTAGAGTTTGCAATCGTAGTTTGGTTAGGCCCGCGAACACTTTTTTTTTAAATGTTAGAAATAATAAATAGTATTATAATTTATTTTTTGTATCATATTTTCTTTTGGTCAACTAAAACAACCTTATCTTGTAAAACACGTGTGTAAGATAATGAGTTGTTTGATTAATAGTGAGGGTTAAACTTCATATAAATATGAATATATAAGGGGTCTAACCTAAACCCTAATCACTAACATCCCCCTTGTAGAGGGGACGATTAAGCTGAAAAAACATAAATGTAAAACATAAAACATAGATGAAGATAAAAAGGGAGATCGCCGGAGATCAAGAACCGGACGCATCAGCGACACCGACTGGATATGCAATTGGGAGCGGCGAAAAATGTGACAGAGGCAATGATCGCTAGATCTTTAGACAATGGCGGTGGCGATGACTTTAGTGGTTAGAACTAGATGCAGTGGCGACAAGAAGAACTTATGTCCGACGAAGTCGACGCTAAAGGACGTTGGAGAAGGCAACAGAGGTTATGACAACTACTTATATGAGATATGTTTTCTTTAGCATGAGAAACGAGAAAGGAGATTGGAGAAGGTGAAAAGGTTTTGACAAAGAAGTCACCTCCAATGATTATTAGAGAAGATCGTCGGAGGTGAAGGGCGGCGACTATGGGTTATGGTCAACAGTAGTGTTGTTTTAACTTAGAACTCTGATACCATGTAAAATAATGACTTGCTTGATTAAAATGACAATTAAACCTCTCTCTCTCTCTCTCTCTCTCTCTCTCTCTCTCTCTCTCTCTTTCTCTTTTCACTTGAGATTAAAAAGTAGAGATCTTGAGATTCAACCTCAGCCACATATTTCTCATTGTCGCTCTAACGCTCCAGCGCACCGGCAACAATGAGGTATGTCTGATCACAAATTATTACATGGTAGAGAGGTATAATCATATATGATTATACATGTTTATATGTATATGTCTAATCATAAATGATTATAGATATATGTCTATTCACAAATTGAGTAATTATATATAATTATGACAGTTGGTGATATAAGAGGTGGTGGTGGCAGATGTGGCGGTGGTATAAGTGACGGAGGTGGCACTGGTGGGGTCAGATGGTGTTAGAGGTGGTGGTAGTGGTGGCGATTGTGGTGGTGCGTGTGGTGGCGGAAGAGAAAGGAATGGGCAGCGGTATATATTCATTTATGATTATAACACACATGTCATGTTGGTACACCGTATGGTTAGAGCGGCATATATGAAATATGTGGCTAATGTTAAATCTCAATATCTCTATTTTTTTTAATCTCAATGAAACTTATCTCTCTCTCTCTCTCTCTCTCTCTTTATATATATATATATATATATATATATATATATATATATATATATCATCACTATTTAATAAAAGAATAGTTTTATTTTCCTCTTGACATGTGTCATTTTATTAAGTCTCCTAATTAATACATATTTTATTCTCCTTTTGCCATGTGTCATCCTATTATATATCCTAATTAATACATGACATTTATAAACCTATTGATTCTCCATTTCAAATTTCAAATTTTAAATTTTCCACTTTAATTACATTAAATTAATAACATTAGAATAAAAATTAAAATAAACTTAATACAAATTATAAAGTGATATCATTTCATATTTTTATTTAAATCAATGATTAAAATTTATATAACTAAAAAAATCTCTTAATTAATAATTTATTTAAAATAATTGATTATTAATTTTTAGATTTTATTTTAAAAGTTTAATTAATTGTATAACCATGGTTCCCACGGGTTATATATATATATATATATATATATATATATATATATATATATATATATATATTCAACACACTAATAATTTTATTGGCTTGACCAATATGATCATTTTTTAGTGTTCTAATATAAATTTTAGCAAAGATGAACTCCAAAACTACATCTAATCAAAACAGTTAGTGTGCAATTAACAGTCCTCAGTAGGGATGTAAGTGAGCCGAACTACTCGGGATCGACTTGTTAAAAGCTCGACTCGAGATCGAATTAAACGAGGCCGAGCCAAGATCGAGCCTAAATATGAGGCTCATTTATTAAACGAGCTCGAGTCAAGCTTCAATCAATTTATGACACGACACGACAAAAATACACGAAACGAAACAAAATCGGGAGGAAATCAAAATTCGAATTCGTGTTCGTATCGTTTTCGTGTCAAGATTAAAAAACACGATGTCGTGTCGTGTCGTGTTCGTGTTCGTAAATCGATGCGAAATTGACACGATTAAGCATGTGATTGTCGTGTTCTTCTTGTTTGTCGTTTTTGTTGTGTTATATATCTTTAAGTATGAACGAAATACACTAATAGTTATGTAATATTATATCTGTAACGCCCGTAGATCTGGGCTAGTCAATTT
Source organism: Lactuca sativa (assembly GCF_002870075.4). NCBI lineage: Eukaryota > Viridiplantae > Streptophyta > Magnoliopsida > Asterales > Asteraceae > Lactuca > Lactuca sativa. Next base: position 229,865,493 of record NC_056627.2, on the reverse strand, counting down.
AGAGACGATAAGCATCAAAAATGACTTTTTGATGGAAGATTATTTAGAAGGAGTAATCTTAACTAAGTTGTAGTATATGTTACAAGGATTCCGTACATATAAAGAATGCCGAAATCCGAGTTATAACGAAGAAGTTATGACTTGTCGAAGTTTCGCGACAGAATCGGCACGATACAGCGCGACGTAAATAGTGAATTTACGATAGAGCGATATTTAGCCTTAGTGGTCTAAACAAAAGTTGTAGAGTTCGTTAAACTGAGAGTGTGCATGAAAAGAACGTTGAAATCTGACTTCGTATGAGGAAGTTATGATTTTTCTAAGTTTCGACTTAGCAGTATACAACCCAAATCTCGAAATTGAGATCGAGTGATATTTGGCCGAAACAATCTAAATGAGAATCGAAGATCTCGTCGTTAGTAGTCCAACGGTAAAAGACAGACGAAAACGGACGTCGAATGAAGAAGTTATGATTTTATAACTGAGTTTTCTTGTTCCGGCCTACTAAAAATAATATAATAAAAATAAAGTCAAAATTAGCCGACAGAGTCTAAATGAAAGTTGTAGAGCATAGTCTCACCTACGCGTGGATATAAACAACGTCGAAAACGGAGCTCGTATGCAAAAGTTATGAATTTTTGAAGTTCGAGACACGCATACCAAATCCGAAGCGTACGCCCAGTGTAGCGCTTAGTACGCCCAGCGTACTCCGAAATTACGCCCAACGTAATCCCAATTTCAACACCCTATAAATAGATGTTGAGGGCTGTCGAGTTTTGGTGCTCCATTCTTCCCTTTCTCTCCTGTTTTGCATCGTTTTGCGTGCAAGAAATATCCCGAAGCCCCGGTATCATTCCCGACACCCGAAGCAAGTCCCGAAGCCCCAAGGATCCCGAGAAGTATAGTTTCCGAGCCGAGACTCTGCCTACGTAGAGCCCGGTTTTGGAGAAAACATCCCGGTTTCGTCGGATAAGATTATTTTAATAGACGAGGTGCTGTCCGATCATCGTCTTATCAAGTGAGTGTATAGTCACTTTCATCTTACACATAGATATGAAGTATTTTATATGAATTATGTGAGTGTATAGTCACTTTCATCTTACACATAAATATGGAGTATTTTATAAAATACGTGTTATGTGTATATATATTGTTGTTTATATGTGTGAGTGTATAGTCACTTTCATCTTACACATAGATATGAAGTATTTTATATAAATTATGTGAGTGTATAGTCACTTTCATCTTACACATAGATATGAAGTATTTTATATAAATTATGTGAGTGTGTAGTCACTTTTTTCTAACACATAAATACGAAGTATTTGCTATGAAATACGTGCTATGTGTTTATATATTGTTTGTCTATTTGAGATGGGCATAGAATTGATGTTTTATACAGGTGTTAAATGATTTAAACTATGTAAGTATTCATATCTACGAAAATGTTGGGTAGAACATGGGTAGATGGGATAGTTGGTGACTATGGAGTTAGCACCTATTGTATAAACCTTGGCGACGATGTGACTCCGTGCCTATTTGATGAACCTTGGCGACTATGGAGTTAGCGCACGTTGAGTAAACCTTGGAGACTATGGAGTTAGCGCTTGTTGAGTAAACCTTGACGACTATGGAGTTAGCGCTTGTTAAGTGAACCTTGGTGACTATGGAGTTAGCGCCTGATAACTATGGATTTAGTACCTGATAGATAAACTTTGGCAGCAATGGACTTTGTGCCAATTCCTTAGGTAAATCCTTAGGAATGAATGAATGAAGGATAGTTGGTTCTTAGGGTAAAACCTTGAGAAATAAAGAAGATAATGGGGATGGGTAATTGGGTTGATTGTTTGCTGATTAAATTTAATAATTATATTATTGTGGGTTGAAAACCCTATATACTCACCAGGCTCCCAAGCCTGACCCACTCAGTTTTCTTTGTATCACAGGTATCAATACGAAGACATATTTCACTGAGAGATTAAAGGAGATGTAAATCCTTAGTGTAAATAAATGTAAGTTCTGTTTATGCTTATGTGTCTGTATTAGAACATGACATCCCGGGATTTTTTTATATAATGAAAATACTTTTCTTTAAGAAATGCTTTGAGAAATTTTTATCATATTTTGTTTTGGGAACTAATTCCGCAACATTTTTTCTTAAACGATTACTCTGATTTTAAAAACAAAACATAAACAAACCGGCATTTTCTGGCCGTGAAATTGGGGATGTCACAAGATTTGTCATGTCGTGTCGTGTTTTTGTGTTTTAATTGGTTCATTTTCGTGTTAATGAAAAAAAACACAACATCATGTCGTGTCGTGTTCGTGTTATACAAAATCTTGTCGTGTCGTGTCTTGTCAGACAAAAACACGACACGACTGCCCGATTTGACAGCCCTAAATTAGTGGGCTCGCGAGCCTAAATGAGTCTCATTCACTCTCTCTCTCTCTCTCTCTATATATATATATATATATATGCTCATTTAGGCTCACGAGCCCACTAAATTGTTCACAAGCCGAACTCGAGCTTCATTTTAAGGCTCGAAAACGAGTTGAGCTCGAGATTGATCAGGTCTGGGCTCGGCTCGGCTCATTTACATCCCTAATCCTCGGTTCGGAAGTAAGTTACTAAAATACACAAACGAAAATAGAATTATTCAGAAGTGTGGTAGTAAAATACAACAGGGACCAAAAGTGACCATCACCCATGATATGCTGGCAATTTCATGAAACAAACGTTTTATGGATAAAGACTTAAAAGGGTACTATATTTTCGTATTATACACATTTGGTTAGTGAGTTTTTTTCGTCCACATTTACCCTTTCAACTTGTTAAACTTCATGCACAACCTCTACTTGTCGAGTTAGGGTCCTCCAACTCGTCGAGTAAGTTCTATAAACCATGCTGCCATATCCATCTCTACACGACGAGTTGGGGGCAACCAACTCCTTGAGTAGGTTCAAAAATGAATATTAAACTTTAAAATTTATACTTAGGAGTCGGGATGTTACAATTTCCCCCACTTGAACTAGAGTTCCTCCTCGAAGTCTGCTGCGGCAAATAGCTCTGGGTAATGCTCCCGCACCTCATCCTCTGGCTCTCAAGTCCACTCAGATCCCCTCATGTGCTCCCATTGTACCGTTACCAAAGGTACCTCCTTGTTCCATAGAACCCTCACCTTCCGCTCCAGGACTGCTACTAGTCTCTCCACGTAATTCGGGCACTCATCGACCTGAATATCGTCTAATGACACTACCGCCTACTCATCAAGTATGCACTCCGTAGCTGGGAGACATGAAAAGTGTTGTGAATCCGACTGAGCTCCTCTCGCAGATCCAGTCTATATGCCACTTTGCCAACCCTGGCAATAACCCGAAAGGGACCAATGTATCGGGGACCTAACTTTCCCATCTTCTTGAAGTGGATCACACCCTTCTAGGGTGAGACCTTCAGCAACATCATGTTGCCGACCTGGAACTCCAACTCGGATGGGCGTCGGTCGGCTTAACTCTTCTGCTGACTTTGAGCAGTCTGCAACTACTGCCTAATATGCTGAATCTTCTTGGTAGTCTGTAGAACTACCTCGGTCCAAACCATCACTCTATAACCAACCTCATCCCAACAGACTGGGGTGCTACATCTCTGCCCGTACAACAGCTCGAAATGTGGAGCACCAATGCTGGAATGATAGTTGTTGTTGTAGGCGAACTCTACAAGGGGTAGGTGGGAATCCTAGCTTCCACCGAAGTCAATGACACAGACCCTCAACATGTCCTCGAGGATCTGTATGGTACATTCACTCTGGCCGTCGGTCTGCGGATGATAAGCTATACTGAAATGCAACCGCCTGCCCAGTTCCTCGTGGAACTTCTGCCAGAAATGGGACGTGAACCTAACATCACGGGGGGAAACAATAGAGACTGGAACTCCATGGTGAGCAACGATCTCGCGGACATACACGTCGGCCAGCTTCTCGGCCGATGAGCTCTCCCGAATGGGCAGGAAATAGGCACTCTTGGTCAATCGATCCACGATGACCCGTATAGCATCGAATCCCTTTGCCGTTCTCGGTAACTTGGTAATGAAGTCCATTGTGATTTGTTCCCATTTCCACATGGGAATCTCTAGAGGTTGTAGCTTGCAATGCGGCCTATGATGCTCGGCCTTGACCATCCTACAGGTCAAGCACCTCTCGACATACGAAGCGATCTCTCGCTTCATGCACGGCCACCGGTAGCTCAAACTCAAATCCCGGTACATCTTGGTGGCCCCTGGGTGAATAGAGAAGTGAGACTTATGAACCTCCTCCAGACATCGGAACATCTGTCTGACCCCACCAAACATCGGAACCCATACCCGGCCGTATTGGGTCAACAATCCCTGGCTATCCTGCTCAAATCGGGTGTTCTCGCCCCTAATCCTCTCGAGTTTCCAGTTCTCTTGTCGCATACCCTCAGCCTGGGCCTCTCTAATCATGCCCACGAGTGGAGAATCCACTGATATCCTCATACATGTTGCTGGTATAGAAGATCCAACTGAATTGCGTTGTCTCATACATGGAGAATCCACTGATATCCTCATACATGTTGCTGATATCCTCTCACAGTCGTAGTCCTTGACTACATCCATCCACCTGTGTTGTCTCATGTTCAGGTTTGGCTGATCCATTATGTGTCTCAAACTCTTGTGGTCCGTGTATATGGTACAGTGGACCCCATAGAGATAGTGTCTCCAAATCTTGAGAGTGAATGCCACCGCTCCTCGATCCAGATCGTGTGTGGGATATCTCGTCTCATACGGCTTCAGCTGGCGCAAAGCATACGCTATCACCCGCCCTCTCTCCATGAGTACCGCTCCCACTCCGGTGATTGATACGTCATAGAATACCACAAAATCCTCAACTCCTTCCGGAAGAGTCAGGAATGTAGCCTCGCAAAGTCTCTGGTGTAGAGTCTCGAATGCACTCTGTTGCTCAGGGCCTCACTGGAAATCCACCCCTTCCTGGTCAGATGAGTGAGGGGTACTGCAATCTTGGAGAAATCCTGTATGAATCTCTGGTAGTACCTTGCCAATCCCAAAAAACCTCCTGATATCCGAGGGAGATTCCGGAACCTCCCACTGCATAACCGCCTCGATCTTGGCCGGATTGAACAAAACCCCCTCCTGGTTAACGAGATATCCAAGGAACTGAACCTCTCATAACCAACACTCACACTTCAAGAATCTGGCAATAAGCCGATATCGTCTTAAAACTCCTAGAAACTCTCATAGATGCTTCTCGTGCTTCTCTCTGGTCTTGGAGTACACCAAGATATCATCTACAAACACAATGACTGAGTGATCGAACATCGGTCTGCATACCTGATTCATCAGGTCCATAAATATAGTTGGCGCGTTGGTGAGCCCAAACGACATCACCACGAACTCGTAATGTCCATAACGAGTCTGGAACACAGTCTTCTCCACGTCCTCCTCCCTAACTCTGACCTGATGGTAGCCATACCTCAAGTCTATCTTGGAGAACCAAGATGCTCCATGTAACTAATCAAAGAGATCATCTATCCATGGGAGGGGTAACGGTTCTTCACCGTCAGCTTGTTCAACTCCCGGTAGTCAATGCACATCCGGTGTGAACCATCCTTCTTCCCGATGAAGAGAATCGACGCTCCCCGCAGAGAACTGCTTGCCCAACAGTTCTTGTACTGAGATGACAACTCATGCATCTCTGGTGGTGCCAATTGGTATGGTGCCTTGGCGATAGGGGCCACACCTGGCACTAGGTCGATCCTGAACTCGACCTGCCTGTCTGGAGGTATTCCGGGTAGCTCCACCGGAAACACATCGAAGAACTCTCTAGAAACTGGAACATCTGAAACCGAAACCTGAACCCTGACCCGCGTATCTACCACATATGCCAAGTAACTCGCACACCCGTACTGAATATACTGTCGAGCCTTGGTAGCTGAGCAAAAACTGGAACCCAATCTGGTTCCCTCTCCATAGATAATCAGTTCTATCCCACTTGGGGTTCGAACTACCACTCGCTGACCTCCGCAGTCGATCATGGCACCGAAGCGACTAAGCCAATCGATACCCACAATCACACATACTTCCTCCATGGGAATCGGAATCAAGTCTATCGGGAATGATACCTAGAAGATCTTCAACACGCAACCTCAGTAGACTGAAGATGCAGAATCCCTGTGTTCGTTGGCGATAGAGACTCACAACGGACTCTCTAGCTCTCCTACTGACAAACCGAACTCCCTGCTGAATGACTGAGAGACGAATGACCAACTCTCCCCCGAGTTAAATAATACCAAAGTTGGTAAAGAGTTCACTAATAATGTACCTAATCACAGGTACAAACATATAAGCATAAAACAGATACAATTATAAGATAAATGATAGAAATATACCAGCTGTAAGATGGAAGGCGCATCCCCTAGCCTTCGGAGGCTCTGCCCTACCCTGACTCCCATCAGTAATCCTCGGTGTAGCCGGCGCCGGAGCCTGCGCCGGCTTGGCTACAAGCTGTGGACAGTTGGTCTTCACGTGACCAACCTGATCGCCGTGATACCAGATCCTCATATCCTAAATCGAGGCTGACTGGCAACAATCCCTCGCAAAGTGCCCCTCCTTGCCGCATTTGTGGCACACATTACTCGATCTACAAACTCCCGAATGGATCTTCCCGCACTTCCCACAAGTGCGGCCACGATGGCCCCTAGACCTAGAATATGCAGTCTTGGGCCGCTTCGGCGCAGGCTGCGACTGCATCGGGGCTTGCCTCTTCTCCCGCAACTGTAACTCAATCTCTAGCTCACGCCGCTTAGCGACCTTCTGTAACTCCAACAGTGTATCACAACACTGGGTAGCAACAAACTGGCGAATGTCAGTCTTGAGTATGCTCAGATAACGTGTCATTTGAGCCTGCTTGGAAGAAAACTCTATGCAGAACATCTCCCTCTCCGTGAACATACGGGTAATCTCCGTCACCGACTCTGTAACTTGACTCAGGTCCAAAAACTCCTATGCCAGTTGCTCGCGCTCCACCCGTGGAATGTAGCGAGGGTGGAACATATCCTTGAATTGATCCCAAGTAACCGCAACTCTCTGATCATCATTATCTGACCCAGTCATCAACCTCCACCAGTCCTTTACTCTGGACCTCAGCAGGTTCAGAGAACATCTGAACTTCTGGTCAGCAGGACATGAGCATGTCAATAAGTATGCCTCCACGTCAGACAACCACCTCATGGCTACAATCGGGTCCTGAATCCCATCACAAGTCGAGGGCTTCGTGTTATCGAAGTCCCGGTACTGAAAAGCCCAACTGGTCCTACCACCAGCAACTGCTATGGCTGCAGAGGCTACAGTGGAAACCGTCTCAGCAAGAGTTGCATAGTGCTCATCAAAGTACTGCACCATGGCAGTCTTGATAGACCCAAACATCTCCGTCAACTGTTCCCGGAATAGTGTTGCAACCTCATCCTACAGGATCTCCCAAATCTTGGCGTGCAACTCATCCGATCTCATCTGACCGATAGTCTCGGGCACTGTTGGTCCTTCTTGACCGCCCTCTCCTGATCCTGACCTGAATACAGTCACAAATCTTCGTGTAACCACCATGCTAAAATTATATCAGGAAAATATTAGACATCCCATATAATAACAAGGAACCAACTCCCAACAAAGCCCTAGGGGTTGTGACTTCCTTGATACATATATGGGTCCTGTACTTTTAGTAGTATTGGCCCATATTATCTTCTTCACCTACCCATATTTGTATCAAATATCACCATAGTGCTCTAACAATAAACAAGAACATGAAATAAGGCCAAACCAAACATTCTCAGGCTATAAGATCTTAATTCTGTACAACTATGATGCATACACTAAGCAACTACAGTAACAATGTCAATTTCATATAAGGAAAACCTTATGCTATCAGGCATTATATAATCAGGAAATTCTATCATGCAATTCCTGAAGATCCCTAGCCTATCACTAACATGTTGTTTTAACATATCATAATATCAAATATCCGTATGGTATTTTGGGGTCTACTTACTGGCTCCAACTGATCGTACACTATGCATCCTCCTTTAGTGTTTTGAAAACCATTTGAAAATCATTTTGAAAATATTTTCCTTGGTTTGAGACTGGATTCACATGAGTGTTCCTCCAATTCACTCAAACCAAGGCTCTGATACCAACTTGTAACATCCATAAAATTCATGAAAATTTAAAACCTTTTCAATCATTCAAAAACCATTATTTATTACAAAATGTTTTCAAAATAGTTTCATATCCGAGTATCTCAGAAACAAAGTCATAAAAATGCGAGGAGGTGCACGATCACGCCTTTGCCTTCCCGCAATTATCTGAAGTACCTGAAACAAAATCCAAAATTGTAAGCCCGAAGCTTAGTGACTTTCCCCAAAATACTAACATCATACAAACCATAACCATATAATAACAAACAACATGCATATAGAGTCTATAGTATGACTGGACCACCCTCATCGAGCCTTCAGTCTGTCTGGACCACTCTCAGAACCTTCAACATGTCTGGTCTGCCTCACCGGGCCTTAAGCCTGTCTGGACTGTTCTCCAAGCCTTTGACCTGACTGATATGTCCCCAGGGCATGCAGTCTATCCGAGCCGCACTGGGTATGTTGGCCTACAACACAAAGCAGGTCCGCCTCAACCCAACCCTACATACACAATCAACACATAATATCATAAGCTAGCATATACAACAGTCAGACTGATCTAACAGATCACTAATCATAACATCATCCTATATACCAGGATACCGACCTAACAGATCACTAACATAACATCATCCTATATACCAGGATATAGACCTAACAGGTCACTAAGCATAGTAACATGCAATAAACCCGGATACAAATCCAAAAAGGGTTGGCATTGGTGCCTTCGACCCTATAAGTATAGTGAGGGCAACTCACTTCACAATGTCGATCGGAACTGAAATGTCAAACTCCCGAAATATGGCTCCAAACACCAACACTTACAACCACCAATGATCCACTTCCATAAATACCTAATTTACCAAAATACCCTTAGAAGTCAAACTGGTCAACCTTTGGCCAAAGTCAAAGTCAACGACCAAGGTCAACAATCCATATTGAACCGATTCGTCGAGTGCATCTTACTGACTCGTTGAGTTCCCTTAGAACTTAAAGAATGGTGAAAATCCCAATTGACTCGCCGAGTTTCCAAAAAACTTGTCGAGTCCATGAAGTGTCTAATATGTCGGGAAAACCCTAACCAACTCGTTGAGTCACCTTGCTAACTTACCGAGTTCATGTAGAATCCAGAAAGCAGGAAACCCTCATCCGACTCATCGAGTTGACTATGTAACTCCTTGAGTTCCTTCAGCCATTTTCTCATTCAGCCGTTTCTAAGTTAAACCAAGGCTCCAAACTGTAGATCTAGCTTCCTAAAGTGTAGTTTCCACGTAAAGTTGCAAGCTTTACGTGCATTTAAAGCCCAAAATGCCAAAACCAACCTAAGGAAGAGTTTTTAGGGTAAGGAGAAGGCCAAGGTTTGAAAAATTCGGTAACTTTATGACTAAGAGGGCTTAGAGGAGTCCAGATCTAAACTCCCCATTCCAAAATGTGCTCAACACCGAAAGAGCCTTAAGATTAAGCTAGAAATGGCCTAAAACTAAAGGGTGAAGAGATATATTAAAAGAATGATCAAGGTAATGCCTTTTACCTTCAAATGGATGCCAAAATGACGTAGATATTGGATCTACAAGCCCCTTCTCATTCCAAGCTGCTAGCTCTTCAAATCTCTCCAAGAAATGCACCAAAAACACACCTTTAGCCTCACAAACACTCAAACTGGGGTTAGATCGCTTAGGATTCTCTTCTGGACGTGGAAAGGTGGTAAGGAGGATGGAAGGAAGGACTTAAGGTCCTTTAAGTTGGGTGAAAACCCTAAAAATTAGGGTTTTTATGCACAAACTCTACTCGTCGAGTTGGGGTCCTCCAACTTATTGAGTAGGTTCCATAAACCATGCGGCCATATTCGTCTCTACACAACGAGTTGGGGGCAACCAACTCATCGAGTTGGTTCAAAAATGAATATTAAACTTTAAAATTTATACCTGGGAGTCTGGGTGTTACAAAAATCTATACAACGAGTCAAGGAATCCCTCAACACTCGATGCTCAACCTGAGCATCCCAAACGCCTCTCGATCTATTTAACGACATTCTGAAAGGAATCCACTGGCTACAACAAACTCCTTATCCAACATCTTCTTGCCGTGAAGACGACTCTTGCATTCCTGAACACATACATCTGATGATATCTTTCCCTTTACCTCCGTCATGACCAAATCCTGAAACGAAGTTCCGTGTACTCCAACCGCAAATCCCTACAACCCATTCTATTGAAATCATGAACTCAACCATCGCAATGATCCTTCAACCAAAATAGCTAATTCTCCCCCACTCAAGTTTTGAACTACCACCAAGTGATGTTGCAAACATACCACATCTCAAAGCGGTCTTCCGAATAAGGACCAAGCGAACACAAAGTTATCCTAGATCTTAGATGGAAACCTTGAAAAAAACCTCCCAATCATAACCACCTCTAATATCAGAATCCCATGCATATGAACAACCAATAATTATGTCCACTCATGACACCAATTCTCCATCTAGAAAAAAATGAACTGCCACACTCCTCACATAATTCCCCATCACTCAATTCATCGTGAGCATTACTTATAATTAGACGAAGCATCATTCTCTTAGTTAGGATACATTGGAGACAACAAAAGTATCTCTTACTAACTCACTTCCTTTGGTTCCTGAAACAATCAACTAGAACTTGTCCTAACTGATTTCAAGAAAGCATACCTCTTATCTCATCTCAAAGCAACCGCACCGTAAAACCCTTTTGTGTATTCTAACGCTGCAATAGCTGTTGACAAAGAAAACCAAAATCTTCTAGACTCGTGTCGGGACTCCATCCCATATTTGAAAATATCATGTCTACTCTCTCTTTCTTCCAATCATGGAAAGCTGGAAGTAGATAACCCCTACCGATGATAGTGACATCCCAATCCATCTAACAATCACTTAATCTCCGACTGCAATCCTCAAGCCAGTCATCATACTCACTTCCTTCTCGAGTCTCGCGACTCAATTGTCACTGCTTTTTCAAGCCCCCTAGAACTTGGAATCAACTACCTCCATGTTTATGCACCATTGAAAAGCAACAGTCATGGCTACTGAGGCCCAAACAATCATTTGGACCATCGTCAACCTGGACGGTCATACCTGATAAACAGATAAAGGCAAAAATACACCGCAACAAATCATGGTGCGAAATCATGCCTCCTTCCTTAACCAGTTCCTTAGAATCCCCCAAATTTTACTCGAGCCGAGTATGGATCCTATGATTCCAGTAGTATGGGCCCAATACTACCTTCCACACCTATCCATACTTTCCTCAAGAATCATCTCGGGTCCTCTAAGTAACCACAACTGTGTGCATCCGTCCTATCCATTCTTATACACACATTCTCAAATAAGTACCCATCGCTAAATAGCATAGGTCAACCACCTACAACACATCCTAGACTCTCCTAGGTTCCCGGCCTCACCCTACCACCAGCTGCTGAAGAACTCCCAATAATGCCGGTTAACCACTTCATGAACACAATCACATACGTTAGACCTTAGATAATCCTTCAAGTGAAAGACTCATCCCTATAATGGTTGGACTCAGATAAGAGTTGTGCAGTAGGGTCAAATCCGTCACTCTGAGATTATCTAACATGTTCACTTAATAGTTAACTCACATCATCATGAGTCCCACAAAGCACAAAGCACAAAGCATAAAGCAAGAAGCATTCGTGCACTCAATCTCACTTCCTACGAAGAAAGATTTCAATTCTAGGATAACATCCAATTCCTCTTTGGCTAAAAGGCATAACATATCATGACAATCCACCCACCAAACATTTCCATAACTGAGAGACATGAAATACACTATGGATCTAACTAAACAACCAGGGAAAGTCCAGGCGATAAGCAATCCAGCCCATTCAGGGAAAACCCTGAAAAGAACTGTGGCAACCACCACACTACTCCCTGCCATCAGTTGCATAAGGAACTCCGCCTAACATCCTCGAACTAGCTTACAAATACAACTACATATCGCCGACACCAGATAATTCTTCGAATAAAAGGTATCACACTACAACGGTTAGACTCAGACAAGAGCTGCGCAAGAAAGTTAAAACCTAACCTTCTAAAATTATCTAGTCTTAACAATATATAACTTAATATACTTAGGTATTAGTTAGATAAGGTTAATTGAAACTCCTAAAAGCACAAAGCAAGCCACATTCGAGCATCGAGTAATCGGAACAAACATAACCTAAACAAGCCATCCTATCACTGACTGACCAATACTAGCATCCAAGTCTACATGCTCATACAGTAGGCATATAAAGGCATATCTTCTAGCATTCTATCATGAAATTCTGAGCAAACCATTATCCCTAATCTAGCATGCGATTCATAGATTCACAATTTAAATCATAACATAAACATTTATGTGTATTTTGGGAAAACTTACTTGAGCTCGGTCAATTGCATGCACCACACCCTTTTTCTTTTATTAGAAAACTCTTTTTATAAAACATTTATTTTTTGAAAAATCTACCAAATCCTCAATTTGAGTTCAGACACACTTGAAAGTATGTCAGAATCCCTCAAACCAAGGCTATGATACCAACTTGTAACGTCCCAAAAATTAAGACTAAAAATTTCGATTTTTAAATTAACAAAACAATATCATGAAAACCATAGTGAATCAGAGTGTATCAATAAACATCCAAGTACATCAGAGTCATGTAATATGCGGAAAAAATGTGGTGTGTGCAATGCAGTCATCCCAAGCTCTTCTCTTTCGAAACAAAAGTACCTGAAAATCATAAGCACAAAGCTTTGTGAGTTCCCCAACATACCACATACTAAACACATACACTGCTAAGCAAATCTAGGTGCTCGCCTACCCCTTCAGTCTATTTCAAAGGGATACTATCAAGCATATCTGCATGCTTACAATCCCCTTCGGTCTATTTCAACCGGATACTATCAAGCATATCTGGGTGCTTACAATCCCCTTCAGTCTATTTCAATCAGATACCAGGTCTATTTCACCCCTACCACTACCACATAATATCATAATCAAATAACCACAGAAACATCAACAAATACTGGCATACCAGACAATTATCACAATGACAATCATCTTACTATAAACATCAACTAGTGGGCCGACAGTGGTACCTTCAAACTATGGATACAACAAAGGTAACTCACCTCGCTAACAAAATCCACAACTAACAGCTCGCACAACCAATGAATGGGTGCCATACACCTCCTTATAAACCATACAAGGTAACCCTTAGTCCACCTTCTAAAACTAGCAATTTGACCAAAAGTCAACACTCAAAGTCAATGGTACAAGTCAAAGTCAAAAATCAACATTTCTATCAGTTGACACTCATGTCATGACCATTCCTTGGCCATGTTGTGAGAACACACTTGGCCATATTCCAACTCAAGTCACTTCAACTCATTCAACTAGGTCTCAGATGACCCATTCAGCAGACCTCACGAAGTGAACCTTCCTTGGTCATGTCGTAAGCTCATTCTGTCAAAACAATCATGTAAAAACCACTCTCACGTCGTGACACTCTGTATGTCACGTTGTGAGCCATGTTTGATGCTAAATCCTAATGTATTAAGTCCTTAATCTAATAAGTTAGCCATTCCAACTTTCCAGAGGGCTTTCATACATCAAAAGCAACATAACAAATCTTTGTTTTATTGACATGAATGTCCAATGTATGTCTTCAACTTGATTAGGTCAAAAGGGGTGAAAATGAGATCCAAATCTTTTTCATGGGACCAAAAATCAACCATACCATAGATCTAACACACCAAACCTCAAAGGGACCTCATGGATCCATAAAGTTGCCAAATTTGTGGAATCCAACAACCCAAACCACCTCCAACATAAAGAAAAATGCATAAAATTCTAGATCTTAGAAGAATAACACATAAAGGTTGGAACTTGAGGACTTACCATGGTCCAAGGTATGATATTTAAGGTGGTGATGGAACTTTCATTGTTGGATCTAACCACCAAGAACATCTTTGTAACAACCCAAATTTCACAGGAAATGTTTCATTCAATAATTAGAAATATCAGCCACATTTGTTTCCAACAATCCCATTACATAACCACATTGTTTAAAAGATCAGAGTATCTAAATACCAAGTGCAGAAATACTGGAGAGTGCACGCTACGCCATCAAGTCGGGCCCTTGCCCTTAGAACAAGAAGTACCTAAAACACCCAACAAAATTGTAAGCACATGCTTAGTGAGTTCCTCAAAAACAAATGAAACACATAGCCACATAATGCCATGCACACACACACACACACACACACACACACATATATATATATATATATAAGTTTGTCATGGAATCCATCCATGGTCTTCATTTGGAATGCCAGGGGCTACCCCCACGGTCTTGTAACCCAGAGCCATGGGCTCCCTCCATGGTCTTGCCAAGTGCCATGGGCTCCCCCTATGGTCTTCACATAAGTCTACACATATGTCAATTAGCAAAACATTGCATACTCAATTACTAAACATCTCATAACAAACAATGGGACAACCTTGGTGCCTTCGACCCATGGGTGTAGTGAGAAGACTCACCTCAATCTGCTGAACACAATAGCTGCTTGCATATCAGTCCAAAACCTCACACTGAACAATGGTAAAAATAACCCTAAATTAGGATTATAATTCAACATAGTCAAAGAGTCCAAACACTTAAGCCTAAGTCCTTCCATGGTGACTCAAAAGTCTTTCCTCTACTAATAGGCCTAGGATCCAAGATAAAACCTATTAATGAGCCACAAGGCCCAATCAATACAACTATGGCCCAAAACAGAATAACAGAACACTAACTCTAAATGGGACCATGCCTAAAACAAAATAAGGCCCAATAAGCTCACAAGCCCACACAAAGCCCAAAACCATCTGAGGTGTGTACGCCCAGCATACCACTCCATTACACTTAGTATACTGATCCCCTTGGTTGTACACGCAACATATATGTTATTATGCCTGACATACAAGCAGAATATCCACCAACAACCATTAAGTGCTTAATACTTGGGATTTCAACGTCAAACTTCACATCTGAGTCCATTATGATGTCCTAGGGAATAAAGTTGGCAACTTTTTGCCCTTTCATACCATAAGGCACCCCAATAATTCATTCTTCCCATTAAGACCTTATTTAACACCTCAAACTCATGCATAGTCTCAAAACAACCTTCAAGATTGCACTTTTATGCATCAAACATGCTAAAAGATCTTAGATCTAAAACTCCTAGTATTTGGAGTTGCTCAACGCATAAGTGAGGGTACAAATAACCAAAAAGGGACTTCATAACAAAACCCTAGCTCAAACTAACAAAAGAGATGACAAGTTTATGGATCTTTACCTCCAAAAGTTCCTCAATATGAACTAGATGTAGGATCTAGAAGCTCAATGACACCCAAGACTTGGTCACCACATTCCCTTCTTGAATGCTCTATAAAATGGCCACCAAAACACTCTTTAAGCTCAAGGATCACAGTCTCATGAAAATCTGGGGTTAAGGGACGAAATGAGGCTATGAAGGATAAGTATGGTTTGGTCCAAATGATATAAGTGTTGGATTAGGTGTCTAAGCCCATAACTATATTTGGTATGTACTTGACCCGATAGTAGCATGGTCTTTTTGGGTTGCCTTCACCTTAGCAACTTGACTGGATAAATTATGGAGAAAGAGGTTAATTATGATTTATTAATATGTTATAGGAATAATATATTAAAAGAGAAATCATATTATTTAATTAATATTGGTCAAGAATTAATTTAGAATTAATTTTGCGGTCAAAAGAGATTAATTGAATTAAGGGGACTGGTATTGTAACTATAAGATAGTTACAAAGTTGGGCTTAGGATCCATAAGGAAGGGATGGACGAAATCTATGTGGGAGTCCACATAAAATTCATCCAAGGGTTCTCCTGGAAGGATCCTATGGGCTGCTTAAGGACTAAGAAACTAGATTAGGGTTTTGACTGAAAACCCTAGTTGCTCAACTATATAAAGACTCCATGGAAGTCTAGAATTCAGCCACTTGAACCCTAAGGAGAGTACCAGCCGGATTTTTGTGATCTCTAGCCTCTCTTTAATCTTCTTCCATTGCTTGTGGTGTTTGTGATCTATTAGAGGCATCACATTTAAGGTGCTAAGTTCTCAAAGGTTGAAGATCAAGCTAGCTACAGTGGAAATGTGAGATTCTAACCTTGTTTTAGATGTAAATTTCAATTTATGCATGCTAGTTTAGCTTTTATAGCTTTGGATGATTATTGCATGTATAATTAGATAAAACCTAGATCCAAAGCTTTAGGGTTGCATGTGCACCAAAGGATTGATGTAATACTAAAAGCCCATCAGTGGTATCAGAGCATAAGTTAATTTTCTATTGTATTTGATGCATTGCTTAATTGTTCATAGCTGGAAAAGTCAAAATCTTGCAATTTGCTGACGAACTCGTCGACTCCTCTGATAAACTCGACGAGTCAGGGCTACTCGAAGAGTCCAAAGTTTGACTCGGCGAGTCGGATCATCATTTAGTAGATTTTTCAGGATTTTGACCAGAATTGGATTGGGATAATTACTAAAAACGTTTTGAACAGATAAAATTTTATTTTTATTATATGGTAATGATTATCTTCATCTAATTAGAATATAATTGTCAAACTATAAGATAATTATTAGTTTATATGATAAATATAATTATTTTCATTATTTGATGTGAATTATCTTGCCATAAATTGAATTAGGTCAAATTTAGATAATGAAAAATTATTTGATTAATTAAATTATATTTTAATTTGATCTAAAAAGTTTTGAAAAGTTTCAAAAACTTGCCCTCGAATTTTGGAATTTAAATTTTGATTAAAATGTTTTAATTTTGAAATATTTAAATTCTAAACCCTAAAGTTTTAAAAGTTTATAATTCTACCCTTATACAATTATAATATTAAAATATTAATAATTATATATATATATATATATATATATATATAAAAGACGAGTCAGTCTTACCATTAGTAGGCCTCATTCACAAAGCTGGTGTATAAGGGGTGTTTAAGGAAACGACCTATAAAATGACCGCCATTGGGTATCCATTCTTACCCACCGTGCTCTTGACTAGTGGAGGGTCATTAGCCGAACGGGTAGGATAGGACAAACTAATTCCTGATTAATAAGTATAATGATTTATAAAGTAACTAAATGTTTTCATAAATTCTCAATCTTAGCTACTTTAGGAAAAATGTGAAAATGATGCTACTCCATGAAATTGCACTTTGCACCTTGCCAAGTCGTTAGTGGAGCGTGTGTGTTTAAACGACACACTAATTTGGGACTAGCAAAGTTGGAAAAGGGTAGCTCGATGTTTATCATAGATCAATGGAGAGTGTGTGGTTAACTGACACATTGATTAGGTGATAAATGACATCGAGAGTACCAAGCACATTTGCATGGTTATTCACACCTTGTTTGTGATCCTCAGTATCCCAGTCACAAACTTGAAGGGCATAATCGATATTTAAACATGCCATTGAAAAGTTCAATGAATCTCAAAAGAATCTAGGAATTTCAATTCATTTAAAACTTAATATTCTTTTTTGTTTTTCATGGTGGAAATTGGTAAATCGCCATTTACCTACCTTCAAATTATTTGCAATTAGATTACAACGTCCCTTTTCTAAATTTTTAAATAATTGTGTTGGGTCTTAGCCCTAATTTTCCATTTTGGTGTTAATTTGGGGACTCTTATCTAATCTAAACTTTGTCTCTTTTCTTTTTCAGATGTCGACTTCAAACAACGCTGCAAATTCCAACCCTTCTGGCTCTTTCTCCCTCATGAATTCATATGGGAGGGTGATCTTTGATGGATCCAATTTTAACGGTTGGATTCGCAACATTCTCATGGATACTCGCTACGAGGACAAGGATTATGTTCTCGACAAGGAGTTGAAGGAGATTGACCACAGCACTGCCACTCCCAAGCAAATCGCTCTATATGATGCTCATGAGTGGGACACCACAAAGGTGTCGTGTATCATGCTCTCAACCATGATTGCCGAACTCTAGAAGTCCTACGAGGACTACCAAGATTTGATGGAAAGGTACCATCAAAGTGCGAGGCAGGAAAGGTACGAGATTGTCGTCTCCGTGATTACTACGAAGATGAAGGATGGAGAGTCCATCACTGCTTATTTACAAAAGATGCAGAGATTCGTGGATCGCTTGCTGAAGTTGAATGTCAACTTCGACGAAGAGTTGGCCACATATGTTATTCTACACTCTTTGCCTCCTTGTTATGATCAGTTTCCTATGACCTATCATATGAACAAGGAGGAGGTCACTCTAAGCAAGCTCCAAGGCCTTCTGCGAACTACTGACAGTAGTTTGAAAGACAATCTGTTGCATCTACTCCTACTACTACTGCCTCTGTCTTGGCAATTAGACAAGGGAAAGGGAAGAATAGGAAGGCTCCTTCTAAGAGCCACAAAGGAAAGTCCCATGATAGATCCTCTTCTAGTGGAACCAAAGGTAGTCCTACTGTTCCCTCTTCCAACCCGAAGGATGCAAAGTGCTTCTACTGTCACGACAAAGGGCATTGGAAATGAAGATGCCCGAAGTATCTGCAAGACATCAAGGATAGGAAGATAAAGCCTACCTTCAATCTAATAATTCATCACATGCTATTTCTTGGGTCCTTGATATAGGATGTGGTTTTCACATTTGTTCTGATTTGTAGGGTCTAAGAAGAAGTAGGGATGTGGAGCATGGGAATATGAACTTGATCATTGGGGAATAGGAAAGTGTCGCCTGTCACCAAGATTGGAGATTATTCTTTAGTGCATAGTAGCGGGTTAGGTTTAGAGTTGAATAATTGTTTCCACTCATCAGAAATGACACAAAATATTATTTCTTTTCATGGCTTGTATAAACAAGGTTTTAGATTTTCGTTTCACAATGAAATTGGTGTTGGATTAGTGTCTAAGTCCATAACTATTTTGGTATGTACTTGACCCGATTATGAGCATGGTCCTTTTGGGTTTCCTTCACCATAGCAATATGTAGGATGAATTAAGGAGAGAGAGAGGTTTAAATATGATTTATTAATATTATAAGAATAATATATTAAAGGAGAAATCATATTGTTTAATTAATATTAGTCAAGAATTAATTGATAATTAATTTTGTGGCTAAAGGAGATTAATTAAACTTAGGGGACTGGACTGCAATTATTGGATAATTGAGTTATTGGGCTAAGGAATGCTAAAGGAACAAGGGGTGAACGAAATTATGATGGAAGCCCATCATATTTTCGTCCATGGCCTTATCCAGAAGGTTCCATGGGCTGCTTAGGGTTTAAGCTGTCCATTAGGGTTTTGACTGAAACCCTAGCAGCCCACACAAGTATATAAAGGACCCCTTAGGCCCCAAAAACGTGGACAACACTTCCATTAGGGTTTCTAGTCGTTTTTGGGCAGCCTCTCTTCTTCTCCTCTTCATCCAAGTTGCATAAGGTGTTTGTGACTCCATTAGAGGTGCAGCACTTGAGGCACTAAGCTTTTGAAGCCAATTCAAGCAAGGAATTGATTGTTATTGCTATATAACAATCAAAGGTAATTCTATAAACCCTAATTGAGTTTATAATATGTTAGATCTAAGTTTATTAGTCTTGGATTCAAAGCATGTACAATAGAGAAACCTAGATCCAAGCATTAGGGTTTGTATGAGCACATAGGATTGTTTCTTATGCATAAAACCCATCAATTGGTTCTATTAATGCTTTCTTGAATGGTAACTTCTATTTTGAAGCATTGCCTTGTAATGGTATATATGAAACTGTGATGGTTGTAGACAACTTAGGAAATAATGTGTTGCATATCGATTCGTCCAATGGTTTGGACAAAGCATGCTTGTGGCATTGTCATCTTGGACATGTCAACAAGAAATGCATAACCCAACTCCAAAAGGATGAAGTCTTGGAGTCATTTGACCTTAGGTCCGATGACACATGCCGATATTGTTTGCTTGGAAAGATGACTAAGTCACCCTTCACTGGTACTTATGAAAGGGGTGAGGGTTTATTAGATCTCATACATACGGATGTATGTGGGACCTTTAGATCCACCACAAGGGATGTGAACCGTTTCTATGTGACTTTTACTGATGGTTATGGCAGATATGGGTATATCTACTTAATCAAGCATAAGTCAGACACTTTTGAAAAGTTCAGAGAGTTTAAGCAAGAATCGGAGAATCAGTTGGGCAAGAAAATTAAGATGCTCCAATCCGATCGAGGTGGTGAGTACCTTAGCATTGAATTCCATGACTACCTTAAGCAATGCATAATTGTTTTGTAATTGACGCCACCTAGGACACCGCAGTTGAATGGTGTGGCTGAGAGGTGCAATCGAACCTTGTTGGACATGGTTCGTTCCATGATGAGTCGAGCTTCGTTACCTATCTCATTTTGGGGGTATGCCTTAGAGACTGCCACCCATATCCTTAATATAGTCCCAACTAAGAAGGTTGCCAAAACACGTCACGAGATGTGGACAGGGAAGGTTCCCTCGTTGGTACATATCAAGGTTTGGGGTTGCGAGGCTTTCGTAAGACGAGAGACTCACGACAAGCTTGAGCCTCGTAGTGAGTGGTGTATTTTCATCAGCTATCAACAGAAGTCCTTTGGATATCTATTCTATAGACTGAGTGACAATGTTGTCTTCGTTACGAGGAGAGGGGTTTTCCAAGAGAGAGAGAGAGAGAGAGAGAGAGAGAGAGAGAGAGAGAACTCATATGCCAAGTTGATAGTGGGAGGCAAATTGATCTTGAAGAGCTTCAAGAATCAAGTGATGAAGGAACCTCTAACACTGACACTCAACCCAAGGAGGAAACTCCAGTTGAGCCGATTGACAAGTCATTGTTGGGTACAAAGTTATCCATGTATGGCTTTTTAAATGGTTTGACTTTTGTAGACCCACTTGCATGTGGTAAATTAGCATTGTGACATGATATATATATATATATATATATATATATATATATATATATATATATATATATATATATATATATATATAGAGAGAGAGAGAGAGATGTAAACACCTCTATATAAGGTGGGTTCATACCACTTGTAGAGGTGTGCTTGAGAGATGTAAAATTGGGAGTGTTAGTGTGTGTTAATTATGTAGATTTAGATCTAGATTCTTTTTTGTAACACCTTTCATAATCGAATGCATCTCTTAAACACCGAAATCACCGTGTTCTTTGTGTGTTCTTTAATTCCGCATGCCAAACCAATGTTCATAATTCTCATCAATTGGTATCAAAGCGGGTCTTCGAAGATAAACATGATTTTTTGAAGAAACAATTCTCGGTTTGGCTAAATTCGTCACAATTGGAGCATTTATGGTGAGTCTCTCTATGATCTCTCTAAATCTTGTAGATTCATGCGTTGCGTTCTTGAATTTTTTTTTTTTTTTTTTATCATTTTGACTCTGTGGATCGAATTCGTTTCAAGCCCAATTGTTGATCCAATATTTTTTTATTGATCAAACTCAAAATTAAATTAAATTTGAATCACTTCTACTGTTCATCCATAAATTCATTTGCGTCAAAAGCCAATTCGACATTTCACTGTTCATCGAGCCCAATTAAATCGAAATTTTTTGAGCCCAAACGTTTAGCGAAATTTATTTTGGATTCATTTCATTTGATTTAGCCCAAATTTTGAAGCCGTTACTGTTCATATCAATTGTTTGAGCCCAATATTTGTTCCTAGGTCATTTATTCTATTGCTTTCAATCCTTCTGTTTTGTTCTCATTTTTTAGGGAGGTTGATTGTTTGATCCAACTTAAATCTGTTGGGATTAGTATTTGTGGAATCGATTAATTGTTCTTTTATAAAGAATGGACTTGAGCAACAGGAAATTGAATAAATCAAATTGTATACATGGCAATTTGATACTTGGGTTCAGTGAAATCTCATTCCTGTGTGAATTACAGTTCAATTTTGGTTAATTAATGGCAAATTTGGGTAGTTGAATGTATATCGAAGTGGTACCTGTGAATTGGTAGTTCAAGATGCTTTTGATATTCACGAAGGTTTATATTTTGGTTCCAGCAATTTATGGATTGAATGTCAAAATAAAAGATCAAAAGTCTACGCCATTTACAAATAGTTTCGTCACATCGGAAAGTCAAAATCGTTGTTCTTGACAATTGAGAATGAAGAAGACTCGATTTGATAGAAAATTGGTTGGTTTGATCAAATTTTATTTGATTTGAATTATTATGGAATTGATTTGATAGTCACAGATGATTCGATAGTGATAGATGTTTCGATTATCAAAGCTTTAGGAACAACGGTTAAAATCGGATTTTCGTGGATGTTTAGTGAAAGAAACATTGATGTTTAATGGTTTGATAGTCGAATGGACGATGGATTGATGAAGGATATGTTGAAATCGATATTTTGGGTTGATCGATTTTAGATTCGAAGGGTTAATTTTGTTTCTGAAAAGTCGTTGCTTGAAATTGAAATCAGATGGGTCAAGAACTTTGTTTTGGGTTGATGAATGAAAAGCGAAGTGGCTGTTGATTTTGATTTCGAAATTGACGTCTTGCATTAGGAAGGCTATATGCTTGATTTCGATACTTCGGTTGATGTCGATTTTGGAGTCGACACTTGAAGACTTGGATGATTTTGGATTCGACATACTGTTTGTCTAATGTGTGAAGGGTCTCACGAGCGAAGGACTACTTGGGTTGATTAATTTCGAAGGCTAATATCAATGTTTGGTTTGAACACTAAAAGCAAAGACTTGGTTGTTAGTATCGAAGATGTTGATCGCGAAGGTCGAAGATTTTGAGTCACTTTCGAAAGTTGATAACGAGTTGGGAAGGAGACAGAAGCTTCGTCACCTGGTATCACGAACTGGGTAATTTTCGAAATTTGTCCCTAAAGTTTCGAAGACCTGGCAGTTTAAACCCATTTCAAAATAAGGACCTAATTTTCGAAATTTTGAAGAATTGTGCAGAAGTTTTGAAGTTGGTCCCTGGAGTTTCGAAGATTTGGCAGAATTCACACAACTTCGACATCGGGCTGAAAATTTTAAGAAATGGAATAATTTTCGAAACAGGACCCTACAGTTAATGCGAATTGAAGCTTTCTACCCAGTTTCGCAAATGCGGGAGAGTTTCGCATTTTTGGCTGTTTTGGGCGCATCGGGTCACTGCAGAATTTTGACATTGACAATTTCTACCCAATTTTGAGAAATTTTGTCAAAGGCGGTTCGTGAACGAAACTAATAATTGAAGATTTTTTGGATTTTCAGATTGAAGCAAAATGTTTATTCCATGTGTTAACGGGGAGTTTTGGATAGAAAAATTCTGAATTGAGCACTTTCTCACTCCCTTTTTGGTATATAATCAATTTTCAATTATAAAAAGGGGAAGAGATTTATATGGAAATTCGAAAGTTGAATTTTTTATATTACACGGACTTGAAGACCTAAGTGATCTCGAGTATTTGAAGTTTATGAAATGATTCGATTGGAAACTCGGAAGTGATTTCAGTTCATGATGGGTTTGGACTTCTTGAAGATTTTTGGGGTGTGCTTTTATGCTCAACTTTAGGGTGATTATTTGGAGTTTGAGAAACTCCTAATTATTCGTTGATGCTCGGTTCGTATGGTCTCACATTCTAGAACCCAAATTGAAGAATCATGGAAGAATTGAAGATTTGAAGTTCATCTCTACATGTGTCACGCTTGAGGCTCGGTTCGCATAGTAGCTTGATTTTGGAAGATTTGAAGTGGGTCATCCATTCCTAACTTTGACGGGGAGAATGTTGGGTACAAAGTTATCCATATATGACTTTGTAAATGGTTTGACTTTTGTAGACCCACTTGCATGTGGTAAATTAGCATTATGACCTAAGAGAGAGAGAGAGAGAGAGAGAGAGAGACATGTAAACACCTCTATATAAGGTGGGTTCGTACCACTTGTAGAGGTGTGCTTGAGAGATATAAAATTGAGAGTGTTAGTGTGTGTTAATTATGTAGATTTAGATATTGATCCTTTTTTGTAACACCTTTCATAATCTAATGCATCTCTTAAACACCGTAATCACCGTGTTCTTTGTGTGTTCTTTAATTCCGCATGCCAAACCAATGTTCAGAATTCTCATCAGTCATTACCTCTTAGACGTTCCGGTAGAGTTAGTGTTCCACCCGTATTATATGGTTTCCATATGACTGCTGAGGGTGAAACGTTTATTCGTGATAGTACACTAATAAATATGGATTAACCTAACAACTACAAGGAAGCCATGGCAGGCCCGGAGTCTGCAAAGTGGAAAGAGGCTATGGACAACGAGATTCAGTCCATGTATGAAAATCAAGTTTCGAACTTGGCTGACAATGTACCAGGTCGTAAGACGGTCGTGTGAAAATGGATCTTCAAGAAGAAGACCAACATGGATGGGAAAGTACACACATATAAGGAGCGATTGGTTGTGAAGGGCTTTACTCAAACTCCCGGAGTTGACTATGATGAGACCTTCTCACCAGTAGCAAAGATTAAATTTATAAGGGTTATGCTCGCCATAGCTGCATTTCATGATTATGAAATATGGCAGATGGATGTCAAATACACTTTCCTTAATGGGAAGTTGGCTGAAGATGTTTACATTAGTCAGCCAGAGGGTTTTTTCGATGCGAAGTACCCTAATAGAGTGTGTAAGATTGAGAAATCCATCTATGGATTGAAACAAGCGTCTCGCAGATGGAATCTTTGTTTCGATGAGAAAGTCAAAGAGTTTGGGTTTTCAAGAAGTGAGGATGAGTCCTGTGTATAAGTCAAAGCCAGTGGGAGTATAGTTAGCTTTATCGTTCTGTATGTGGATAACATACTGCTCATAGGAAACAACGTCCCAATCGTGAAGGAGGTTAACTGTAACATCCGAATTCCAGGTATCATAATTTTAATATTTGTTTTGAGATAGGAAGAGGGACTCGATGAGTTGACACCTAAACTCGCCGAGTAGGATTGCAGCTGATGACTCAGATTAATGAATGGACTCGACGAGTCGGAGAGTCGACTCAACGAGTCCGCGCTATTGACAGAAACCCTAAATCTTTGGGCTTGAGCCCTATTTAAAGGCACTTATGGCCTTCATTTGGCGGCAACCCTTCCAGAGAGAGAACCCTAACGAGCTTGAGTGTGTAGAGTGAGAGAGAGAGGGCCATTTTGAGCTTTTTGGTGTGATTTTGCAAGAGAGGAGAAGAGCTCCAGCAAGAGGGACCAAAGGAGGTTGTTGTTCAGAGTTATTCAAGCAAGGAGCTTTATTTTGAGGTACCAAATCGAACCCCTTTTCTTCCCTATGTGTAGATTTCATTTTTTTGGGGATAGGGCTTGAATCACTTCATTTTTGGGGTTTGGAATGCCTCAAACCCCTATTGCAAGTTTGTGTTATAGATCTGGACCCTTCTAGGTCCAGAGAGTCTCAATCATCCAGCTTTATGCAGTCCCGTTGGAGTTTTGAATCTAGGTTGTCATTTTAAGAGCTATTTCTTCAAATAGAGCTTGATGTGTGGTGCATGGACATAAAGTTTAGACCTTCACATGACTTTTGGTTGTTAGAAGGTCAGATCTATAGGTTAGAGAATCAGATCTGACCTCAGAAGGTCAAATGATTATTGCCATGGAGGAAACTTGCCGACTCCATAAGAGGACTCGACGAGTCGGACCGGGTTGCCCCGGATTCGTGATCAGTGGTAACCCGTTGAGTGAAAGGTTAACTCGACGAGTCGAGTGAGGCCTTAGGGGATTCAGAGGACATGCATGGACTCGTCGAGTCACCCGAGTGCACTCGAAAAGTCTGGTCAAAGTGGGACCATTGACTGGGTTGACTTCAGTTGACCCTTGGGTTGGTCAAACTAATTTAAAGAGAAGTCAAGGAGGGGTAGAATAGCCTTCTACCTATTTTTAGAGAGGAGGACGTAAGGAGTGTATTGATTAGAGATGTTATCATTTTGATAGGCGAAGGCTAGATCGGGGATTCGAGCATGAGAGTTTTCTAGACATCTTATGAGGTGAGTCTTCTCACTATACATTACCTAGAGTGGTATCTATGTGCAGACCGAAGGGTCTTATATGCATGTGTATGTTTGAGGTTTACGTGCTATGTGTTATATGTATGTTATGTGTTATATAGATCGGACCAGAGGGTCCAACGACTCATGAGGCCAGAGGGTCCTCGATCAGAGCGGACCGGGGGGTCCAACGATTTAGACTGGACCGGAGGCTCCAACGAGCTATGAGACTGGAGGGTCCCGCTGAGACACATTGACCGGAGGGTCATACCGAGTTATAGCCTCGAGTGGCTTAGGTGTTGTATGTGGTATTTTGGGGAACTCACTAAACATTATTGCTTACCGTGTTATGTGATATGTGTTTCTGGTACTAGCGAGGTCCGTGGGAAGGTGTCGGCATGATCTGTACACACTGGTGGAGCATTATGTACTATGTGACTGAGATTCTGGGATATGTTTTATTGTGATAACATTTGATACAATTTTCGTTTTGAGGTTACTTTATGAGATGTGTGATGTTTTAAAAATGAAAAATTGTTTTGTTAAGCTACGTTGTTACAAGTTGGTATCATAGCCTTGGTTTGAGGGATTTAGATGCACCTTCGGGCTTATCTGAACACAAACTGTGGATTTGAGAAAATTTTTCATAAAAGAAACGATTTTCCTAAGAGAGTAAAAGATTTTGAGGAAATCAGAACGGAGCAGTGTGTACGATCAGCCAGCGCCCGAATGTTGATTTCCTAAAATACCCTTACATTATGTGTTATAAGATATTATGTGATATGCTATGCATGCTAGAGTAGGCTAGGTATTCATATCTAGGACTAGAGTGGCCTGATTTGTGATGCTTTAGCCTAGGAGATTACTGTTGCTATGAGTTTCTTCGAGAGTGAGTACGTAGCAGCGAGGAGCTTATGAGTGGTCTACTGGAGAGTAGCCTGTGTTAGCGAGATATAGTGTACTTGTGATCTGGGATCCTAGGAGGAGGACTTGGGGTGAATACTAATGTGGCGTAGAAGGTAGTATAGGGCCCGTACTACTGGAAACACCGGATCAGTAAGCAGTCCAAGTAAGAATCCTTAGGGTACTATGGAACAAGTAGGGTTGAGTTATCGAGTGTGAGTATACTCGAGCGAGTCTCTGATTTCTTTGTGTTGTGTTTCAGAGACATCATGGTTGTGACATGCCACACTCTGGGGAGCAGCAGTGTTAGCGATAAGGAGATTCGCCAGATGATTCATGATGAGGTGGCCGCTGCTATCAGAGAGGCCATACCAGAGATGTTTGGGTCTATCAAGACCACACTGATTGAGACATTTGATGAGAGATATGCGGCTGTTACTGAGGCGGCTCCTGCTGCAGCCACTGCAACTGTCGCTGCCACGAGGCCATAGGGGGTGGCTCGTTGCTGCATCGAGAGTTCAGCAACACGAAGCCACAAGAGTTTGATGGGACTTAGGATCCGATAGCCACGATGAGGTGGATCTCTGACATTGAGGGATGATTTTACACCTATTCTTGTTCGGAGCATCTGAGGGTACAGTTCGCTTTGAACCAGCTTCGCTTGGGAGCGAAGGACTGGTGGAAATTTGTGATGGCTGATTTCACTTCTGCAGAGATTACAACGGTGACATGGGAGAGGTTTACCACCATGTTCCGAGATGCGTATGTTCCCCCGGATGAGAGGGAACGGTTGGCGCAGGAGTTCTTGTCCCTCAAGCAGGGGACGGAGTCCGTGACTGTGATTACACGGATGTTTCATGAGAGGGCGTTGTTTTGCCCTGAGCACGTGTCTACCGAGCAGGAACGTATGAGTCGATATCTGAGCATACTGAGGAGAGACATCCATGAGTTCGTGGCAAACTCGACGTACCGTACATTTTCCGAGCTCCAGGAAAATGCCCGGAAGAGGGAGATTAAGATAGAGACCCAGGCTAGGGAGGAGGCCGAGTCTCAGAGGAGGGACAGGAGACCGGTGTATGTAACATCCGGGTTCTCAGGTATTATATTTTGTTCCTATATTTTTGAATGTTGTGGGGAGACTCGGCGAGTTGGCGTCTAAACTCGCCGAGTATGGTCGCGGAATCGTATGCGAGTTCACAGCTGGACTCAGCGAGTTCACGAGTGGACTCGGCGAGTCCACGCTGTTTAATGAAACCCTAATTTCCAGGGTTTGAGACCTATTTAAAGGCCATTAGGGCCGTCATTTGCAGCCACCAACCTCTAGAGAGAAACCCTAAAGGATCTAGAGCGTTTGTGAGGAAGGAGAGGCCATTCTTGATCCTTTTGTGTGTGTTTTTGCAAGAAGGAAGTGACCAAGGCAAGAGGAGGCTGGAGGAGGTGTGATTTTGGTGGTTTTTGAGCTCATAGAGACTGTATTGAGGTATTATTCTCGGACCTTATTCAGTTTTGATGTTGATTCTTTGTGTTAGGGTTTTCTAACCCTTTTAGAGGTTGATTAAGTAGAGCATTTGGTCCCTTCTCGAGTTTGTGTTCTGGATCTGGACCCAAAGAGGTCCAGAGGCCTTAACCATTGGAGCTTTATGAGTCATTTTGGGAGCCATGAGCTTGGGATGTCATTTTTGGGGCTAAATCACCATTTTGAACCATTTAGATGTTATATGAGTGCCAAGGTCCGAACTTTACGTGATTATCAGGCTTGGGGAGGCTAGATCTATGATTGTATGGAACAGATCTGACCTCAGGAGTTGTATAGAGTTTGTGCATGGCATGAACTCGCCGAGTCCAAAGAACAGACTCGGCGAGTAGTATGAAGGTTACCCGTTAATCACTCAATGAGTAGACTTGCCGAGTTGGGGAATAACTCGGTGAGTCAGGGAGAGTCAGGGGGGACTAAGTTCAAGTGGAACTCGCTGAGTTGTTCTTGAGACTTGGCGAGTTGAGTCAGGGTGGCCCTGCGATTCATGCCAAGTGGAACTCGTCGAGTCAGGGGAAGAACTCGACGTGCCAAGAGGGGGACTAAGAGAGTCAGTGGACACGTGTAGACTCGTCGAGTCGCCCTAGTGCACTCGACGAGTCGGGTCAAAGTTTGACCGTTGACCTTGTTGACTATTAGGGTTGAGTACAGTTGTATTTATGGGAGTATTTACTTTATGTGATTAGGCGGAGGCTAGATCACATTTCTACCGAGTTAGATACTTACCGAGACACCGAGGTGAGTCTTCTCACTATACGTTACCTAGAGTGGTATATTGTATGGACCAGAGGGTCCTATGTGTTATGTATGAGATTATGTGATATGTGTTATATGTATGTTATATGATGTTATAAACCGGACCGAAGGGTCCAACGATACAGACCGGGCCGGAGGGCTCAACGAGCTATGACCGGACTGGAGGATCCAACGAGCTATGGGACTGGAGGGTCCCACTGAGACACATCGACTGGAAGGTCGTATTATAGCCTCGAGCGGCGTATTTGTTGTATGCGGTATTTTGGGGGACTCGTTAAGCATTTATGCTTACAGTTGTTGTGTTATGTGTTTCAGGTACCAGTGATGAGCGCAGAAAGGCGCCGACATGATTCGTACACACACACATTGGAGTTTATGTTTGAGATTCTGGGGAGATGTTTTGTGATGATAACAATTGATACAATGTGTTTTGACAATATTTATGAGTGAATGAATGTTTTAAAAATGAAAAATTGTTTTGAAAATTTACGTTGTTATAGTGTAGTCATAGCCGGCAGTCAAGCGGGCAAAGCCCACTGATTCGAGATCTGGGGGACAGAAGGGCCGCACTTGTGGGAAGTACGGCAAGAGCCATGAGGGAGTATGCAGGACATGGGTGTGCTACAAGTGTGGCAAGGGGGGGGGGGCATTTCGCGAGAGATTGCCCCAAGGGGTTTGCAGTTTGCTTTCACTGTAACCAGACTGGCCATCGGAAGGCTAAGTGCCCACAGCTACTTCAGGGGTCAGTACAGGGATCTGCTCCTGCTGCCAGGGCTACCGAGGTCCGACCAGTGAAGGCCGAGGCACCGAAGGCTCGCAGGAGAGCCTTTCAGTTGACAACGGAGGAGGTCCGCGCAGTGCCCGATGTCATGGCTGGTACTTTTCTTGTGAGTTCTGTACCTACTTTAGTGTTATTTGACTTGGGTGCGAGTCGATCTTTCGTGTCATTAGCATTTTGCCAACACATCAGTATCCAACGAGAGGCATTGAGTTGGCCTCTGCGAGTTTCTATAGCCGACGAGCAAGCGGTGTATGCCACTGATGTGATTTGAGGATGTGTACTCGAGATTTTCGGTGTTGAGTTTCTGATAGACCTGGTACCAATTATGATGGTGGATGTGTGTGTCATTGTGGGCATGGACTGGTTGAGCCGGTTTGGAGCTGTTATCGACTGCGAGCGTCAGTTAGTGACCATACGAGACCCTAGTGGGGGAGTACTTACGGTGTATGGCGAGGGTACCCGATATGGGTCAGCATTTTGCTCGGCTGCCAGAGCGAGACAAAGTCCACAACAGGGCTGTAGATGGTTTATAGCCTATGTGATGGATACAAGAGTTGCCGCAGAGAGGCCGAGTTATGTCGATGAGGTACCGATAGTGCGTTAGTTCCCGGATGTTTTTCCCGAGGAGTTGCTGGGTGTGCCTCCGGAGAGGCAGGTGGAGTTCCATATTGATTTGGTTCCGGGAGCGGCGCCTATTGCCAAGGCACCATATCGCCTTGTGCCACCAGAGATGTAGGAGTTATCCTCGCAGCGTCAAGAGCTGCTGGGGAACGGGTTCATCCGACCGAGTACCTTGTCATGGGGAGCATCGATCCTTTTTGTCAAGAAAAAGGATGGTTCACACCGGATGTGCATTGATTACCGAGAGTTGAACAAGTTGACGGTCAAGAACCGTTATCCACTACCGAGGATCGACGATTTGTTCGATCAATTGCAAGGTGCATCTTGGTTCTCCAAGATAGACTTGAGGTCTGGATATCATCACATGAGGGTGCGTGATGAGGATATCCCGAAGACGGCGTTTAGGATTCGTTATGCGCATTACGAGTTCGTGGTGATGTCTTTTGTGACAACCCAAAATTTTCCGTTAGTTTTAACGTCGAAATTAATTACGTCAAAAATTAGCCAAATTTATCCCGAAAATATTTTTGACCGGATTTAAACCCGTTGGAATATTTTAATTAATATTCGTCAAACGAAAATAAAAACACGTAAATTATCTTTCCATTTATTTGGAAAAAGTTTAGTTTTTATTTACGGCCATTTAACCGGGTAAAATTTTAAACCTCGTTAAACATAAGTATCGGGTAGTCGTACACCGGGTACAACACCCAAGCCCTATATAAGGGTTGAGTGGGTTTCCCTCCAACCTTTTTCCCCACCTTAGACTCTCTCTCTCTCTACAAAACGGGTTTTGGTCAAAAATCGCCCCTCCGAGCCTCAAATCGGTAAGTAAACCTTCCTAGCTTGTTATCTAACTTATCTAGCTTGCAAATTCGTGACTTAATCATCCAAAAACCCCAAGAACATGAGTTTACGGTCTTGGGAGCATCCCAATACCGTAAACCCCTTGGATGTGGGTTTTAATGCTCAAAAACCCTCCCAAACACCTCTCATGCTTAGCAATGGCTTAGAGGCGTACCCGAAAGGACTTAGAACACCAAAATCTGACCAAATGGGGAATAAAGATGAGTTTACGGTCTAAGGATGTTCTTAGACCATAAACCCATCTTCATGGACCATAAACACTTGTTTAAGTGTTAAACTACCCCTCAAACAACTCCAAGGGCTTCTATGAACTTCCTAGAGTGCATAGAACCTTATTTTCCTTCATTATATGCACCAAAGCATACAAATATGTGTCACACTTGAGTTTACGGCCCAAGAAGGTTCTTGGACCGTAAACACCTATTCTTAGACCATAAACACCCCCAAAGGGTGTTAAAGTGCCCTTAACACTTTGTATGGCTTGGAATTGGACCTAGAACTTGGTATGCTTAACCTACAACCACCAAAACATAGGATTCATGTACAAAATGAGTTTACTACCGTAAACTCATGTGTTTAAGGTAGTAAACTCCCCAAGAGCATCTCCTTAGACCGTAAACACCTTTCCAAGGTGTTTAAGTGCCCTAAACACCTTCCTATGCTCATAAAAGTGACTAGAACCTTACATGCATGAGTTAGAACCACCAAACAACAAATGAAATGGACCAACATGAGTTTACTACCGTAAACTCATGTGTTTATGGTCGTAAACTCCTCAAGGAGTATTTATTGGCCGTAAACTCCTTTAATGGTCCATTTTGAAGCCTTAAACTCTTCATAAGCCCTAGAATTGAACCTAGCCTAGTTCCACAAGTGTTATAAGACCTTAATGCATCAAAGAACACACCATCCATGAGTTTATAGCCGTAAACTCATGGGGACAAGGTATTAGGGCCATAAACTCTATGAAGAGTTTACTCTTGAAGAGTAAACTCCCTATCTAGGCCATACACACCCTTAGATGTTACCCGGGACACTCCTAACACTTGACCAAAGTGTTTTCTGCATTTTAGGATGCGTATATGTGTTTAATTAGTATTATATTGACTAATTTTATGTAAACATATGTCATCATATGTTAATAGGTCACTAAGTGTGTTCAAGTCTTTACTAGACACCGAGCACCCAACCGACACTTTCGTTCGATCCGCTTACAACAGGTGAGTTCATACCCCTGAATTAACCTTTTAAATGTTTTTAAATGCTTTTATGGGAGGAATACAAGTTACAACATGCCAGTTATCATATCAATCACATGTGATTGATAACCCGCATGCACAAGGATTTACTACAATGTCAACTGTTTTACAAGTATGATACTAAATGGTTTTCCAAAACGTTTTTACTTGTTTAAGTCTTTTCTCAAATAATTTCTCGTGCTATTTTAAACCAAAGTTTTCTCTACCTATATTGTTTTATCAAGATTACTGTCAAAACGTGTTTATGAAAGGTTTTCAAAGGATTCTAAAGGTTTTCAAACTTATTTTACAAAGGAAAACCAAGTCATGATTTTCTTACGTATAAAGCTTTTCCAAAGTTTTCATCAAGGATTTCTTCCATGTTTTTATACTTCTACTTCGTTAGATACTACTACTTGTTTATTCCTTTACTCCGTTAAATACTCCTACTTAGTTGAATGCTACTACTTTATTAAACGCTTCTACTTCGTGGAACGCTCCTACTTGGTTAGTGCTACTACTTTGTAAACGCTCCTACTTTGTTAATGCTACTACTTCGTAAACGCTCCTACTTTGTTAATGCTACTACTTCATAAACGCTCCTACTTTGTTAATGCTACTACTTCGTAAACGCTTCTACTTTATTAATACTACTACTTCGTAAACACTTCTACTTTATTGATGCTTCTACTTCGTGAAACGCTCCTACTTTGTTAACGCTTCTACTTCGTGAAACGCTCCTACTTTGTTAACGCTTCTACTTCGTGAAACGCTCATACTTTGTTAACGCTTCTACTTAGTTAAATGCATGTCCGTACATGTATAGTTATATAAATAATGTTTAAAGGAATTAGGAAGGCTAGCTCGCCCTATTTCCTTTTCCTCGTTTGGATGTGGTCTGGTGGGATCAGATATCCATCCAAAGGTCGTTTAATCATTAATTATATATCATGTATACATGTATAGACATGAAGGTTTACATCGGTCAGTTTATTCGTGAGTCTCTGTCATTAGTCCAGTATTTACATCAGAACTCACTACACAAGATGCATCTTCAGGACACGGCCTTCTCCGTTGTCTAGTTGGTAACCAAAGTCTCCTGTAGGGAGAGCGGGCATTGTGTGTATAGATCTATACGGGATTGACATGCCCACACCCTGACTGCTAGCTACAGTCCACGGCCTACCAAGCCACGGGGTGACAAATGTCACATTCTTTCCGACGCTTGCAGGGCGTCAAGTTCTCTAGTGTCTCTCAGTATGGTTACGAGTATCTCGAGGTTACCTTATAATTCATGGTCTTAAGGTAATGGGAATTAACACTATATTCACTGTTTTTAGACCTTGCTAGACGTATCATTAAATTGATACTGTTTGGGGTCTGTATTCACTATTTTTAGACCTTGCTAGACGTATCATTCATTTGATACTGTCTGGGGTCTGTATTCACTGTTTTTAGACCTTGATAGACGTATCATTCATTTGATACTGTCTGGGGTCTGTGTCTCCTTTCGTTAGACTGAGCCAGGCGTGTCGTTCATTCGATACTCTCCTGGAGTCTATGATTTCTTTTGCCTTAGTCAGCAGTATTTCCTGCTGAGGTCTATGTTATTTTCCCTAAAGTTTTTACTTGTGATATCCTTCTACTTTCTTTAAAGTCAAATACCGTATATTGGTAATGATAATATTTTAGGGAAATTCTCTTTAAAACATAACACTGTCGGGTCTTGGTAGAAGACTGCTTTTATTTAGAAAATATAGGATTTTCTGGAAATGACTCTAATACACCGTTGATTTTAAACTACTACTTTTATAAAGTTATTTGAATAAAATGACACTAAATACTTATGAACTCACCAGAATTTATAAAAATGTTGATACCCGTTTTCAAATAACTTGTATTCTCAGGTCAGCAATAGACAGGTACATCCCAGGAGCTTTTGGTGAAGACAGTTTAGTACCAAGCTGCACCTATATTATTACTTGTATTACTTTAATGATTCTTTATAATGTAAACCATGTAAAACTATTACTATTAATGCAATGCTTGTTGTACTTTGATTACTATACTGCATATGTTGTGATACTTGACATGACGTCATCCACCCCCGAACGTTTCCGTCGTTCTGGTTTTGGGGTGTGACAAATTGGTATCAGAGCATTGTTTATAGTGAGCTAAGTATATCAATTCATAAAAGATATACAGCCTATAAATACATAGGGATAAAACACTCTGACCAAGAATTATACTTTAAAATATAACCATATTTTATCAAAGTATAAGAACATCCACAATCTAAACACTCGAACACAAGTATCACAAGAAGAACAAGAATAAAAGTATTCGGATGTTGAGCATTACCGTCAAACCTGGGCAGTTATGTAATCGTAAGCTGGAATAAATGTAACCTGATCAACCACATTTATTCGAGATGCTATGAACGTGTGCTTGGGAGTGATAATGGTGTTGCAACGAGTCTGAAACTTACCAACTAGGAATGCTAGAGCCAAACATAAATTTTAAAAATACTATGGGAGTATTTTGGAATACTAAAAGACTCACATAAATCCCAGAATCAAATTCAGAAGATAAGAAACAAACAAGAAATTAAAATACCATAGGGGTATTTTAGGATCCATAGATAACCTTGTGTGAAGAACTAAAAAGATGCTTATTGATATACTTACAATTATAGAGGGTATACTCCCAAGGTTATATATAATAAGGATCCCATAGGCTAAGAATGTGTGGTTTCGCTCTACTTCCTTTTCCTCGTTGGGATGTGGATATAGAGTAGTATCACATATCCGAAGGCCTATCGGATCTAAGCTATATATGATTTGTATACCCTATGTAATCGTAGCAGGACTCGATATGGATCACCCAGTGAAATGTAAATAATCTCTTAGGACTCTTTAGACATTTCCATTATCGCACGAACCTTGTAGAAAACCCAATCCACTTCAGTACTCGGCAGAAGAGGTGATTCAGACCCAGAAGAGGTTCATTGAGAAGATTTCCAGTGCGGAAATAAATGAACTAGGTCGAGACTATTGAAACCACCAAGCGCCTATATCTTTTTAGGGACATGAGTGGGAAATTCGCCTAAACTCCCGAGATTTCCAGTCATCCATCATGTAGTGATGACACCCAGAGTCGGATTCGGAAGTAAGGCAGAGTAGAAATTCAATATGTCTATAGAAGAAGAGAACCCTAGGTAACTACCCGAAGGAAACCAACGCCGGTCCCAGTCAAATATACGAGGTAGACAGAGGGAGCCAGTACATGGAACCCAGGAAGTGTCTTTTCCTCGTGTTCGTCACGCTAATACATCCATAAAATAATACAATTTAGTGAGTTAGTGACTACACTACTCACACTATGTGTTAGGTAAATCGCCTTTTCCCATTGCAAGTAATACGATTAGAGCGGATCCCCGCACCTCTATTGAGAGTATTTAGCCATAAGTCTTCATGAGCCTTTCTTCCCACGGTATTCGTTCCGAACTGTTCTCAGATCTCTCCAAGCCGGAGAGTGAACCTTTCCCAGTATAAAGGTAACTTAGTAGGAACGACCCCCATCTTATGGTTTTTTCTGATACTCATACTCCTACCTTGATACCAGGACTACATCATAGGGATCTAGGTCGACACTCAGGCAACCAATATCCGAAGCACGGAAAAAAAATTATGCCTAATACAGTAAGGACAGATATGTCCAGGGTTAGCAATCGTCTCTCATCAGCTTGTGTTCCTTTCCGTATAAGAAAACCATGCGTCTAAAGAAGCGTAACCCATCCACTGGCAAGAAACTGAGTCTCCTACTCGATGAAGCTATGTTCCAGGCTGCAGTCTCGGCAGCCGATGTAGCTGTCATGGCTCAGCTGATTGCTAACAACGCCAATGTTAGCAAGAGCTCTATCGGGAATTCCGATCCTAATAGTGGACAACAGCAACCAACCTCTGTGTACCCAGCCACCCAAGAACCTCAGCCAACTCCACTGAAGAGAAAGTTCAAGAACGAGGAGGGAAGTACCTCGGCTCAAGGACCTTTCGAAGGACAACGAGCTGAGACAGTCAATAACCCTGCCAGCCTTTCCATCCCGACTTCAAGAAGACCATACCTAGGAAGCCTTCCCCACTGCGGCAAGTGTAGCTACCATCGTCATGGTATATGTTGGGAACTCTTTTGTGCTAGGTGCAACATGAAGGGGGTCTACTGCTCGCATCTGCAAAACCCCGGTGGAGTGTATTACATCAATCACCAATGTGACGACCAATCCAGTTTGCCGTCTATGTGGTGAGATTGGACACTTCAAGAAGGACTATCCAACTGAAAGAAACGACAAGGACATAGGAGGAGTCTGACTCTAATGCTCAAGGAGAAGCATCAAGGAACCCGATAGATTTTGGTACGTCTCTCAATCTCAGATAACTAACCTAAAACATTAAAAGACTAATCCTAAATGTAATTACTTCCCCGTTAAGACGAAAGTCGCAGCACTATTATAAAATTTAAAATTTCATTAGGTAAAACTATAATGGCTAGATATATATGTTACGGCCATGTATAATTAAGATGGATAGATCTAGAGTGAGTGAATGCCGCCTCATTTCCTATTCCTTGTTTGGTTGTGGATTTAGGGCAGATTCGCTCAGTCAACAGTCCTCCCCACCTTAATTATACATGACTAGTATATGTTAGGCGATTATAGAAATGCCTCGCGAGAATCCATTCATGAAAAGGTACTCTACTCAGAAACACTCAGGAGTCTCTACAGTTCCACGTCGACTCTATCGGTCCAAGTATCCACGATAGTGATACACGGGACGAAACCCGAGACGCCTAGAACTGGTGTGCCCGTTCGGCACATGACTCTATCGACCCTCATTCTATATCATGTCAAAGTGTGCCAACTTCGACGCCTCTATCAATTATGGTTCGACTTCGTGCAACCATGTGTAAATCCTTAGTGCTGTGTAAATATAACTTTCTCCATAGCCATTTCGGCAAATGAAGGTTCTTCCGAACCTAAACAAAATAAAATAATAAAGACTAATGCGATCCGTCAGTTGTCACTCATATTTCAAACCTTCCGAAGTACCCAGGAGAAGGGTACTGCACGCTGTTAACCAACCCTCCTTAGACAGATAGAAACCGAAGCGAAAGACACATCAGATATTCCAGAAGACGATAACCACCCGAAGCATACTCCGTAGACCCCCAGAAAGACCCTTTGCACCTTGCAATCAGGTTCGTGAATCAGGAGAATAGAACTCATAGGGCTGACTACTATAACTGAATATATGCATAAGAGTGGTATATAATTGAGATCAAAAAGATTTAAGATGTGTGCTTCCTCCCTATTCCCTGTTCCTCGTTGGGTTGTGGGTCTGGGGTGGAGTCGCACAACTGAACATCCTGCCGACCTCAATTATATATACTGCTTGCATACACCAAGTATTAGTGGTTAAGCCAAGTATGAGCTC
The DNA here is from genome assembly GCF_002870075.4 of Lactuca sativa. Taxonomy (NCBI): domain Eukaryota; kingdom Viridiplantae; phylum Streptophyta; class Magnoliopsida; order Asterales; family Asteraceae; genus Lactuca; species Lactuca sativa. The sequence continues at coordinate 229,826,985 of NC_056627.2, read as the reverse complement.
TACCACGAACCTCATAGTAAAACCCTTCATCCTATTCCATAGAATAGGAGCTAGAGTCAAGAGAACCACGGTGGGTTGAGCTACTATAATGACCACAAATCCGAAGTTTGTTGTCATCCCGGTTAAGCCAACATAGTAGCTAACACCCTCGGTTGGTAAGGAAATCTAAGTCGTAAGAGTCAAGGACATTGACTACGACCATCCACTCACGCTTACTTCCTAGAAATAGGCACCTCATCGGATATCCCGTATCCTTGGGAGCTACGATAAGTTAAACTCTGAGAAGAGTGGATGAGGAGATTAAAGTTCTGAGTGATGGAACCCTATACTCACTAGATTTGACCTAGACCGAGAAAACCCGAAACCTTCAGAAGAGTAGTTGCAGAAGATGTTCGCACTACTCAGGCACTTCATCCACCCTGTTATCGACGAGTAGTGCCTAGGACACTCCGCCTCCTTACGTGGAGAAATCACCGTCGCCCTGTAGACGATGGACCGCATTCTACGAAGTGAGCACTAGAATACCGAGAACCACAGGATAACCTCCGTAGCCAAGAATACGTGAATAAAGTGCGAAAGAAGGTTGTGTTAAGCCTTATAACCCAGATCCCGAAGATATTATAGACTTGACACCAGTCTAGGTGTTAGTCGATGGGTTATACAAGAGCACGCGCCTTCTGCAACCGAAATAAACCAACACCTTAGAGAATAGGGCATGTCTTAGAGATTCATTGGACTACTAGGTGTTCCACGAATACTATCTCGCGCAGAGATAGTAGAACCACTCCCAAGATAGTCCAACACTCGTCTGGTGAAACCCTATCTCCCTGACCCTGAGGGTTTCCGTTAGAAATATCTCAAGAATCAGAAGTGCAGGTTCATTTTGCACAAGATTGAGATAGACACTCTGTAGCAAATAGATACCCATAGACACACAATCCATCCGATGATCTAGAAAACCTCGTAGAGCCAATCAACAGGAACATGAATCCAAGGACAACCCGAGCTTTCTAAGAACCAACCCGAAGGACTACACTTCCAGTATGAAAGAGAACGTTTGGAACTTCGGAATGATGATCACGCCAGTGATGATCTCGCCATAGAAGTATACTATGTTCTAAGAACTGAAAATCTCTACCCTTCTGTGAGCTTAGGACCATCCGAGATTCTTTACGAAGATTGGTCCAACCCTCATCAGACCACTACTACTTTCGGAAATTTCACAAGTTCCAGCCTAAATCAATCCACTTCTTAGATTTGATAAGTGTTTGCCCGACGTCACTCTTTGTATCCCACTCATCTTGATAGAAACCATTGGGAACCCTACCTTCATAGACGAACTGGTAGGAATCGCTAACTGCACGAATCAAGGTCTGCATCCCGTAAGTAAAGTTTGTTAGAACGCCAAGCGAAGGCCAGAGTTTACTTGGGAGTGCGAGGACCAGCCTAATGGGAAGTACCCTCATACCTCTACTCGATCATCCCTACCTACTTCCTTGCCTAAACCTGAATTTCGGGACGAAATTCCCTCTAACGGGTGAATGATGTGACAACCCAAAAATTTCCGTTAGTTTTAACGTCGAAATTATCGTCGAAATTAATTACGTCAATAATTAGCCAAGTTTATCCCGAAAATATTTTTGACCGGATTTAAACCCGTTGGAATATTTTAATTAATATTCTTCAGGCGAAAATAAAAACACGTAAATTATCTTTCCATTTATTTGGAAAAAGTTTAGTTTTTATTTACGGCCATTTAACCGGGTAAAATTTTAAACCTCGTTAAACATGAGTATCGGGTAGTCGTATACCGGGTACAACACCCAAGCCCTATATAAGGGTTGAGTGGGTTTCACTCCCACCTTTTCCCCCACCTTATACACTCTCTCTCTCTCTACAAAACGGGTTTTGGTCAAAAATCGCGCCTCCGAGCCTCAAATCGGTAAGTAAACCTTCCTAGCTTGTTATCTAACTTATCTAGCTTGCAAATTCGTGACTTAATCATCCAAAAACCCCAAGAACATGAGTTTACGGTCTTGGGAGCATCCCAAAACCATAAACCCCTTGGATGTGGGTTTTAATGCTCAAAAACCCTCCCAAACACTTCTCATGCTTAGCAATGGCTTGGAGGCGTACCCGAAAGGACTTAGAACACCAAAATCTGACAAAATGGGGAGTAAAGATGAGTTTATGGTCTAAGGATGTTCTTAGACCGTAAACCGATCTTCATGGACCATAAACACTTGTTTAAGTGTTAAACTACCCCTCAAACAACTCCAAGGGCTTCCATGAACTTCCTAGAGTGCATAGAACCTTATTTTCCTTCATTATATGCACCAAAGCATAAAAACATGTGTCACACTTGAGTTTACGGCCCAAGAAGGTTCTTGGACCATAAACACCTATTCTTAGACCATAAACACCCCCAAAGGGTGTTAAAGTGCCCTTAACACTTTGTATGGTTTGGAATTGGACCTAGAACTTCGTATGCTTAACCTACAACCACCAAAACATAGGATTCATGGACAAAATGAGTTTACTACCGTAAAATCATGTGTTTAAGGTAGTAAAATCCCCAAGAGCATCTCCTTAGACCGTAAACACCTTTCCAAGGTGTTTAAGTGCCCTAAACACCTTCCTATGCTCATAAAAGTGACTAGAACCTTACATGCATGAGTTAGAACCACCAAACAACAAAAGAAATTGACCAACATGAGTTTACTACCGTAAACTCATGTTTTTACGGTTTTAAAATGCTCAAGGAGTATTCATAGGCCGTAAACTCCTTTAATGGTCCATTTTGAAGCCTTAAACCCTTCATAAGCCCTAGAATTGAACCTAGCCTAGTTCCACAAGTGTTATAAGACCTTAATGCATCAAAGAACACACCATCCATGAGTTTACAGCCGTAAACTCATTGGGACAAGGTCTTAGGGCCGTAAACTCTATGAAGAGTTTACTCTTGAAGAGTAAACTCCCTATCTAGGCCATACACACCCTTAGATGTTACCCGGGACACTCCTAAGACTTGACCAGAGTGTTTTCTGCATTTTAGGATGCGTATACGTGTTTAATTAGTATTATATTGTCTAATTGTATGTAAACATATGTCATCATATGTTAATAGGTCACTAAGTGTGTTCGAGTCTTTACTTGACACCGAGCATCCAACCGACACTTTCGTTCGATCCGCTTACAACAGGTGAGTTCATACCCCTGAATTAACCTTTTAAATGTTTTTACATGCTTTTATGGGGGGGAATACAAGTTAAAACATGCCAATTATCATATTGATGTGTGTGAAACAAACTAGTTTTAATCCTACTAACTTAGACACAAAATAAACACACGAAAGGCAGTGTACCTATCGATTAGTAATATAGTTCAAGCAAGTAGGGTATCGAACACAGGGAATGGTAAACAATTAAAATAAATGCTAATATTATCTAAATAAAACAAATAACAAAAAGGGGATTTTCTCTAGTTTTACAAGACTAGAAACTTAATTAGAATAACCAACACACAAATTAATTAACTAGCAACTAAAACAATTAATTACCAACTAAATTCAATAGTAAAGAGGACTTCTGTTTAGGTACGACTTATTTGTTCCCATGGATGATTTTAATGTATCGGATTAATTCTTCATTGGCTACCGATTAAGATAATTAGGTTCACGTTCGCTATTCCTAATTCTTAGAAAACAAATTAACTCAAGCAATGGCCAGTTGTCTAAATTAACGGGTTTCCTAGATTATTGATTCGGGTTAAGTAAGACTTGTAGTGGTTAACTAAATTGGCCCTCAATTAACCTCTTGTCGATGTTCATCCAACAAGCTTACACATTAACTTACCTATCTTCTAGTTAATTCTAGTTTCACGTTCGTTATTCCTAGACATACAACTATGTGGTCACAATAAATCATATGAAATTAATAACTAAGAGATGTTCATACAACTTAATTACTGATTTATTAACAGAAAAATAGTTATTGTCAACACATAAGGTTCTTTAACAAGCTTAACTAAACATAATTACCAATTAAAATTAATCCTACTCAAATAATCAATCCATGTTCACAAAATTGTCTACCCTAACAGAAGAATAAGTTTTGAGCTCATGATTGCAGTAAACATAAACTCAAAAACGAAATCAAAGTATGTAAACATGATTCAAATCAAAAAGTTACTAAGAATAAACCAAAATTGTCTTGATTCTCTTCACAATTGAATGTAGGGTTGATTCTTCAGTTCCTCACGACCTAGTAGCACTTCCAATCGTTTCTCAGTCTCCTAGGGTTTCTCTCCATCCTATGATATCGATATGAAAGTCCCTTTATATAGATTTTCACAAAACAGAGGCTACTCGGCGAGTCCAGTGACCTACTCGGCGAGTCCGTCACTTAAAACCTGTGAGCGGCAAGTCAGCGCGTCCAGAATCGCGAAAATTCGATCCAACTCGCCGAGTAATCTACCCTACTCGCCGAGTACGTTTCGAATCAGAATTTTCTCAAAACACGAAAGTCGTCCGAAATTGTGTCTACTTTTCAGAACATTTTGAATCTCGTCAATCGGAGTTACGGTTCGTGAGATATGGCCAAAACAATGACAAGGGGTCAAGCTGTCCAGCAACATCCTTCTTTCTTCAAAATGCAAGATCCAAGCCTCCAATCGCTAGTTCCACTTCCTTTTCCATCCGAGCATGTAATTGTTGCTGAAAAATGAAATTATAAACTAATTAAGTACCTTTTTTTCATTAAATGAGATAAAATCAACATAAAGTATTAAGATAATGCATGAATTTTATAACTAAATATGCCCATATCACATATCAATCACATGTGATTGATAACCCGCATGCACAAGGATTTACTACACTATCAGTTGTTTTACAAGTATGATACTAAATGGTTTTCCAAAACGTTTTTTCTTGTTTAAGTCTTTTCTCAAATAATTTCTCGTGCTGTTTTAAACCAAAGTTTTCTCTACCTATATTGTTTTATCAAGATTACAGTCAAAACGTGTTTATGAAATGTTTTCAAAGGATTCTAAAGGTTTTCAAACTTATTTTACAAAGGAATACCAAGTCATGATTTTCTTACGTATAAAGGTTTTCCAAAGTTTTCATCAAGGATTTCTTCCATGTTTTATACTTCTACTTCGTTAGATACTACTACTTGTTTATTCCTCTACTCCGTTAAATACTCCTACTTAGTTGAATGCTACTACTTTATTAAAAGCTTCTACTTCGTGGAACGCTCCTACTTGGTTAATGCTACTACTTCGTAAACGCTCCTACTTTGTTAATACTACTACTTCGTAAACGCTCCTACTTTGTTAATGCTACTACTTCGTAAACGCTCCTACTTTGTTAATGCTACTACTTCGTAAACGCTTATACTTTATTAATACTACTACTTCGTAAACACTTCTACTTTATTGATGCTTCTACTTCGTGAAACGCTCCTACTTTGTTAACGCTTCTACTTAGTTAAATGCATGCCCGTACATGTATAGTTATATAAATAATGTTTAAAGGACTTAGGAAGGCTAGCTCGCCCTATTTCCTTTTCCTCGTTTGGATGTGGTCTGGTGGGATCGGATATTCGTCCGAAGGTCGTTTAATCATTAACTATATATCATGTATACATGTATAGACATGAAGGTTTACATCGGTCAGTTTATTCGTGAGTCTCTATCATTAGTCCAATATTTACATCAGAACTCACTACACGAGATGCATCTTCAGGACACGACCTTCTCCGTTGTCTAGTTGGTAACCAGAGTCTCCTGTAGGGAGAGCGGGCATTGTGTGTATAGATCTATACGGGATTGAAACCCCCACACCCTGACTGCTAGCTACAGTCTACGGCCTACCAAGCCACGGGGTGACAAATGTCACATTCTTTCCGACGCTTGCAGGGCATCAAGTTCTCTAGTGTCTATCAGTATGGTTACGAGTATCTCGGGGTTACCTTATAATTCATGGCCTTAAAGGTAACAGGAATTAACACTATATTCACTGTTTTTAGACCTTGCTAGACGTATCATTAAATTGATACTGTCTGGGGTCTGTATTCACTATTTTTAGACCTTGCTAGACGTATCATTCATTTGATACTGTCTGGGGTCTGTATTCAATGTTTTTAGACCTTGATAGACATATCATTCATTTGATACTGTCTGGGGTCTGTGTCTCCTTTCGTTAGACTGAGCCAGGCGTGTCGTTCATTCGATACTCTCCTGGAGTCTATGATTTCTTTTGCCTTAGTCAGCAGTATTTCCTGCTGAGGTCTATGTTATTTTCCCTAAAGTTTTTACTTGTGATATCCTTCTACTTTCTTTAAAGTCAAATACCGTATATTGGTAATGATAATATTTTAGGGAAATTCTCTTTAAAACATAACACTGTCGGGTCTTGGTAGAAGACTGCTTTTATTTAGAAAATATAGGATTTTCTGGAAAGGACTCTAATACATCGTTGATTCTAAACTACTTCTTTTATAAAGTTATTTGAATAAAATGACACTAAATACTTATGAACTCACCAGCATTTATAAAAATGCTGATACTCGTTTTCAAATAACTTGTATTCTCAGGTCAGCAATAAACAGGTACATCCCAGGAGCTTTTGGTGAAGACAGTTTAGTACCAAGCTACACCTATATTATTACTTGTATTACTTTAATGATTCTTTACAATGTAAACCATGTAAAACTATTACTATTAATGCAATGGTTGTTGTACTTTGATTAATATACTGCATATGTTGTGATACTTGACATGACGTCATCCACCCTAGAACGTTTCCGCCGTTCCGGTTTGGGGTGTGACACCTTTTGGGCTCACCAATGCACCAACAACGTTCATGGATCTCATGAACCGAGTATGCAGACCGATGTTGGACCGATCGGTGATTGTTCTAATCGACGACATTCTAGTATATTCGAGATCTAGAGAGCAGCATGATGAGCATCTGAGAGAGATCCTTGGAGTATTGAGATCGGAGAGGCTTTATGTCAATTTCTCCAAGTGTGATTTCTGGTTACAAGAGGTCTAGTTCTTGGGGCACCTCGTTAATCAGAATGGAATATTGGTCGATCCGGCCAAGATTGAGGCTTTTATGAGTTGGGAGGTGCCGAGATCCCCCACCGGGATCAGGAGTTTTCCGGGGTTGGCCGGCTACTATCGGAGGTTTATCAGAGATTTCTCCAAGATTGTCGTTCCCCTCACCATATTGAACCGGAAGGGCGTTGCTTTTACTTGGGGTTCCAAGCAAAAGACCTCATTTGAGACACTTCACCAGAGATTATGCGAGGCTCCGGTGTTAGCCCTTCCGGAGGGAATGGAGGATTCCGTGGTGTATTATGACGCATCTATATCGGGGTTGGGTGCAGTGCTTATGCAGAGAGGGCACGTGATAGCATACGCATCGAGGCAACTGAAGCCTCATGAGACAAGGTATCCCACCCACGATTTGGAGTTGGGGGCAGTGGTGTTCACCCTCAAGATATGGCGACATTATTTGTATGGGGTTCGGTGTACCATATACATGGACCACAAGAGTTTGAAGTATCTGATGGATCAGCCCAACCTAAATATGCGCCAAAGGAGATGGTTGGATGTGGTAAAGGATTACGACTGCGAGATCCTATACCACCCGAGTAAGGCTAACATGGTAGCCGATGCTATGAGCCGTAGGGCAGAGAGTGCCCCGATTCGATATATATATATATATATATATATATATATATATATATATATATATATGAGGATGACGGTAATGACTCCAGTGTTGGATACCATTCTAGAGGCCCAGGAAGAGGCTATGAGACCGGAGAACCACAGGGAGAGCGGGTGATTGGGCAGGTGTCCGAGTTTGTATCGATAGTCGAGGGCTTATGACCTTTCGTGGTTGGATTTGGGTACCATTTATGGGCAGGGCACGCAGCATACTGATGGAGGAGGCGCACAGGTCGAGATTCTCAATCCATCCCGGGGACACTAAGATGTATTTGGAACTGAAGAGATATTATAGGTGGCCCTGTATGAAGAGGGATGTTGCATGGGTAGTAGAGAGGTGCTTGACCTGTCACTGGGTTAAGGCCGAACACCAGCGTCGGCATGGCAAGTTGCAGCCACTAGAGGTTCCCAGTGGAAGTGGGAACAAATTTCTATGGACTTCATCACCAAATTGCCGAGGACCGCGAGGGGTGTTGATGCAATTTGGGTGATTGTGGATCGGTTGACAAAGAGCGCTCACTTCCTTGCTATCGGTGAGAGCTCTTCTGTGGAGAGGCTGGAAGAGATATATGTTAGAGAGGTGGTGTCGCGAAATGGAGTGCCGATCTCGATTGTGTCAGACCGAGATGTACATTTCACTTCCAGGTTCTGGAAGAAGTTCCATGAGGAGTTGGGTACGAGATTGCACTTCACTACTGATTACCACCCACAGAAGGATGGCCAGAGTGAACAAACGATACAGCCGCTCGAGGACATGCTTCGAGCATGTGTTATGGACTTCGGGGGAAGTTAGGACACATACCTACCTCTGGCTGAGTTTTCTTACAACAACAGCCACCATTCGAGTATTGGTATGCCTCCCTTCGAGCTTTTGTATGAGATGAGGTGTTGGACTCCCATCTGTTAGGGAGAGGTAAGGCAACGAGTGATGGGTAGCACTGAGATAGTGCTTAAGACAACTGAGCAGATACAACAGGTCAGGCAGAGATTGCTGACAGCCCAGAGCCGCCAGAAGAGTTATGCGGATAGGCGGCGATCCGAGCTTGAGTTCCAGGTTGGAGATTTCATACTCCTGAAGGTATCTCCTTGGAAAGGAGTGATCCAATTCAGGAAGAAGGGCAAGATCGGGCCCTGATACATTGGTCCGTTCAGGGTGACTGCGAGAATAGGTAAGGTAGCATACCGTTTAGAGCTACCTGCGGAGTTGAGCCAGATTCATGATACCTTCCATGTATCCCAGTTGAGGAAGTGTATAGCCGATGAGATGGCAGTAGTGCCACTTGAGGATATTCAGGTAGATGCGAGCCTGAACTACATTGAGAGGCTGATCGTGATCTTGGATCGGAAGATCAAGGTTTTGAGGAACAAGGAGGTGCCTCTGGTTCAGGTCCAGTGACAACATCGGAGAGGGTCCGACTGACTTGGGAGCCAGAGACGGAGATGAGGGAGCAGCATCCAGAGTTGTTTGTAGAGTGAGACTTCGAGGGAAAAGTTTGATTCTAGTGGGGGAGAATTGTAACATCCGGATTCCAGGTATCATAATTTTAATATTTGTTTTGAAATGAGAAGAGGGACTCGACGAGTTGACGCCTAAACTCGTCGAGTAGGATCGCGACAGATGACTCAGATTAATGAATGGACTCGACGAATCGAAGAGTCGACTCGACGAGTCCGCGCTGTTGGTAGAAACCCTAAATCTTCGGGCCTGAGCCCTATTTAAAGGCACTTATGGCCTTCATTTGCGGCTACCCTTCCAGAGAGAGAACCCTAATGAGCTTGAGTGTGTAGAGTGAGAGAGAGAGAGAAGGCCATTTTGAGCTTTTTGGTGTGATTTTGCAAGATAGGAGAAGAGCTCCAGCAAGGGGGACCAAAGGAGGTTGTTGTTCTGAGTTATTCAAGCAATGAGCTTCATTTTGAGGTACCAAATCAAACCCCTTTTCTTCCCTATGTGTTGATTTCATTTTTTTGGGGTTAGGGCTTTAATCACTTCATTTTTGGGGTTTGGAATGCCTCAAACCCCTATTGCAAGTTTGTGTTATAGATCTGGACCCTTCTAGGTCCAGAGAGTCCCAATCATCCAGCTTTATGCAGTCCCATTGGAGTTTTGAATCTAGGTTGTCATTTTAAGAGTTATTTCTTCAAATAGAGCTTGATGTGTGGTGCATGGACATAAAGTTTAGACCTTTACGTGACTTTTGGTTGTTAGAAGGTCAGATCTATAGGTTAGAGAATCAGATCTGACTTCAGAAGGTCAAATGAGTATTGCCATGGAGGAAACTTGCCGACTCCATAAGAGGACTCAACGAGTCGGACCGGGTTGCCCCGGATTCGTGATCAGTGGTAACCCGTTGAGTGAAAGGTTAACTCGACGAGTCGAGTGAGGCCTTAGGGGATTCAGAGGACACGCATGGACTCGTCGAGTCACCCGAGTGCACTCAACAAGTCTGGTCAAAGTGGGACCATTGACTGGGTTGACTTCAGTTGACCCTTGGGTTGGTCAAACTAATTTAAAGAGAAGTCATTAGGGGTAGAATAGCCTTCTACCCATTTTTAGAGAGGAGGACGTAAGGAGTGTATTGATTAGAGATGTTATCATTTTGATAGGAGGAGGCTAGATCGGGGATTCGAGCATGAGAGTTTTCTAGACATCTTACGAGGAGAGTCTTCTCACTATACATTACCTAGAGTGGTATCTATGTGCAGACCAGAGGGTCTTATATGTATGTGTATGTTTGAGGTTTACGTGATTTGTGTTATATGTATGTTATGGGTTATATAGACCGGACCAGAGGGTCCAACGACTCATGAGGCTAGAGGGTCCTCGATCAGACCGCACCGGGGGCTCCAACGATTTAGACTGGACCGGAGGGTCCAACGAGCTACGAGACTGGAGGGTCCCGCTGAGACACATTGACCGGAGGGTCATACCGAGATATAGCCTCGAGTGGCTTATGCGCTGTCTGTGGTATTTTGGGGAACTCAGTAAACATTATTGCTTACCGTGTTATGTGATATGTGTTTCAGGTACTAGCGAGGTCCGTGGGAAGGTGTCGGCATGATCTGTACACACTGGTGGAGCATTATGTACTATGTGACTGAGATTCTGGGATATGTTTTATTGTGATAACATTTGATACATTTTTTGTTTTGAGGTTACTTTATGAGATGTGTGATGTTTTAAAAATGAAAAATTGTTTTGGTAATCTACGTTGTTCCATTAAGTCCTGGCTTGGGAAGTGCTTCGCTATGAAGGACCTCGGAGAAGCTGCTTATATTCTGGGGATAAGGATATGGAGAAATAGGAGTAAAGGACTAATAGGACTTAGTCAAAGTACTTAATTGGATAAAGTGTTGAAACGTTTTAGCATGGAGAATTCCAAGAAAAGGGAATTACCAATCCAAAGCAATACCAAGTTGAGTAAGACTCAAAGTCCGAGTACTTAAGCTGACATACCAGAAATGAGTCGAGTACCTTATGCTTCTGCTGTTGGTTCGATCATGTATGCTATGACGTGTACTCGCCCTTATGTGGCCTTTGCTTTGAGCATGGTCAGTAGATATCAAGGGAATCCTGGTAGAGCTTATTGGACTATGGTAAAGAACATTCTTAAGTGCCTACGATGGACTAGGTCCTTATCCTCGGTGGGAGTGATGACTTGAGAGTGCGAGGGTATAGTGACGCCAGTTTTCAGACCGACTGAGATAATTTTCACTCTTGGTCGGGCTTGGAGTTTACCTTGAATGGAGGAGCAGTGTGACATCCCCAAAATCACGGCCAGAAAAGACCGGTTTCATTTATGCATTTAAAATAATTTCAGAGTAAATCCTTTTGATTTAAAAGAGTTATGGAATTTGTTCCCAAAAACAAGATATGATAAAATAATATTTACCAAAGAATTTCATAAAGAAATGTATTTTCATTATATAATCAAAACTCGGGATGTCATGTTCTAATACACACACAAAAGCATAAACGGCATATTAGAAGCCATACAACAGTTATATACATATGCAGGCTCATAAACAAAACAACTTGATGATTCATCCATCTTATGACCTCGCGCCACTACCTGTAATACAAATAAGACTGAGTGGGTCAGGCTTGGGAGCCTGGTGACCAAATCCAGGATTTTCATCGGGACGGAAATTACTGCAAAGGGGTTTCCTCAACAATAGATGTCCTAAATGCAACCATGAGGGGGATAGAGTACAACGGTGAACACATCGTTCATAACACCTACAGGTTATGAACCTGCTAGCGTTCCACTGGACTGTCTAGAAAGAGTCCGTGGTCGTCATCCATACTCTGCTAGATGACTAGATCAACAACAACATCGAGGCCTCTCATCATTTTATTTCATCACACATCCACTATCTACCCATGTTCTACCCAACATCTTTGTAGATAAAAATATGTATATATACAACATAAAACATGTATAAAATATTCAATCAATACTAATTTCAAATAACACATAACATATAAACACACAACACGTATTTTATAAAGAATACTTCGTATTTATGTGTTAGATGAAAGTAACTATATACTCACTTGATCAGAAGATGATCAGACAACGCCTCGTCTCTTGAAATAATCTTTTCCGACGAAACCGTGATGTTTTCTCCAAAACCAGGCTTCACGCGGACAGAGCTTCGGCTCGGAAATTTTACTTCTCGGGATCTTCGGGGCTTCGGGACTCGCTTCGGGGCTCGGGATTAATACCGGGGCTTCGGGATATTTCTTGCACGGAAATCGAGGCAAAACGGGAGAGAGAAGAGAAAATGAGCAAAAAGGTTGGCTGCCCTCACACCTTTTATATTCGCATTACGTTGGGCGTAATGCTCAGCTACGCGGGTCATAATGCTTCGGAAACGTCACTGCTTACGTATTCGGAGCACTCGAGTCTAAGGTGGTTCATGTACCGGGGTATGCTAGGCGTACTCAACTACGCTGGGCGTAGTTCGGATTAGATCAATGACTCCTTCATATATTACCTGAAATTCTTAATTAAATATATATTTTAATTATTTATAAAACTTCCGAAATTCATATTTTCCTCATACGAACTCCGTTTGGACGTTCTTTATATCCACGCGTAGGCGAGACTATACTCTACAACATTCGTTTAGACTCCGTTGGCTGATTTCGACTTTATTTTTATTATATAATTTTTAGTAGGCCGGGACAGGAAAACTCCGTTATAAATTCATAACTTTTTCATCCGACGTCCATTTTCGTCTGTATTTTTACCGTTGGACTACTATCGACGAGATCTTCGATTCTCGTTTAGATTGTTTCGGCTAAAAACCGCTCGATGTCAAATCGAGTATTCTGGATGCATACTGCTAAGCTGAAACTTAGAAAAATCATAACTTCCTCATACGAAGTCAAATTTGGGCATTCTTTTCATGGACGCTATCTGTTTAACGAATTCTACGACTTTCGTTTAGATCACTAAGGCTAGATATCGCTCTATCGTAAATTCACTATTTACGTCACGCAGTGTCGCGCCGGTTCTGTCGCGAAACTTCAACATATCATAAATTCTTCGTTATAACTCAGATTTCGACATTCTTTATATATCTGGAAACCTCGTTTCAACTACTACAACATTATCCATAGATATCGGCTTTATCTAACATTTAATTTTGACGCTTATTTTTATATTTAATTCAATTAAGTCGCACAGTTAAGCACAAAACACATAATCCTCAAATAATACACTTCTATTATTTCAAAACGGGTTACAAAGGTTAACGTAGACTGTTACATCATCATTAATGCCTAGCCTAGAAACATAGGCGTTACAAGCAGTGACCTGGAAAAGTTCCACGCAGGAGACCATAGCTGATTCTGATGGGTTTTTAGCATAACAACAATTCTATGTTGCACATGCAAACCCTAAAGATTTGGATCTAGGTTTTTTCTAATTGTACATGCAATAATCATCCAAAGATTGTAAACCCTAAACTAGCATACAAAAAATCGAAAATCATAACTAAAACAAAGTTATGATGTTACCTTTCAATTGTAGCTTGATCTTTAACCTTTGAGAGCTTTAGTATCACAAGTGTAATACCTTTAATCGATCACAAACACCAAGAAGCAAGTTGGAGAATATGAGAGAGAGAGAGAGGAGGAGGAGGAGGAGGGTCAAAATCGGCTCTAAGATCCTTCTTGGGTTTCTAGTAGCCGATTTGAGGTGCCCAAGGGGTTCCTTATATAGCTGATGAATTACGGTTTCAGTCAAAGACCTAATACGGTTTCTTAGGCTCTAAGCAGCCCATAGGATCCTTCTAGAAAACCCTATGGACGAATTCTATGTGGGCTTCCACAATAATTTCGTCCATCCCTTAACTTAGGGATCCACAACCCATTTAGCAATTATCGCATAATTACAATATCGGTCCTCTTAATTCAATTAATGTCTTTTGACCACAAAACTAATTGTAAATTAATTCTTGACCAATATTAATTAAACAATATTATTTCTCTTTTAATATATTATTCACATAATATATTAATAAATCATAATCAACCTCTTTCTCCATAATTCATCCAGTCAAGCTGCTTTGGTGAAGGCAACCCAAAAGGACCATGCTACTATCGAGTCAAGTACATACCAAATATAGTTATGGGCTAAGACACCTAATCCAACAATCTCCCACTTAGATAAGTCTAATAACTATAAATGTAAGTACGATTTCAAAATCCGATTAGCAATCGTAGCTCTCAAAAGTTGTTGTTGAGCTCTGACACGTCCTTTAGATAAGGGATCATGTAGTCCTCCATTTTCAAGATATTGTGCGGACAAATACATGGAACATAGTCATACTTATTGTCCGGCAGTTTGTTTATCGATTTCTGATTTGTCTGACATAGAACTTAATCAAACACATAAACTTAGTCCTGGCTGGGCCCGACACATAAGTCAAACCAAATCATCAAGGGTCCCAAGATATCACTTTTAACCTCTTAGGATAAAAGGAACAGATAAAGTTCGAATTATATGCTTGTACTATTTACTCATCAAATCATACACAACAATGCTTTTTATAACATCATGTTACTGATGCGTTTACGCATTATCAATGCACAACCAACTCATAAACAACAACTCATATATCTAGTTTTAAAGACTATATGATATTATTGTCTCATAATCATTCGTGATTAAATTCCATGAAGTGATTCATGTGAGCGCGGGTTTAATCCAATACTCAAATCTTATTTTAGGAGCACTCATGAATGTTACAACAAACCTTTGCTATGTCTAAATGCTTAGACAACCTACAAGCCAATTCATGACATTCTTCTTTCATACTTACTTCCAACGTATGATCGACTGTGGATAGTTTAAATAATCTTATTATATAGGAACTCAAAACATGCAAAGTGAAACAATAGTAAATAATTAACACAAGACAATAACTTTACTTATAAACAAACTCTTTTATTTAGTCATAAAATGTTAATTACAAATTTTCTATTACAATTTTCTAAAAGCTATCTAATCACTAAAACTAATATCGTCCTTCAGCCCAATGCTCCTAGCGTGCTGCAAGTGCTTAACCCTACTCAGTCCCTTCGTAAGGGGATCTGCTAGGTTATCTTCTGACGGTACCCTCTTCACTACGAGGAGTCCCTCTTCTACCCGATGTCTAATGAAATTATATTTTCTATTGATATGCCAGGATCTGCCATGATCCCTTGGTTCCTTGGTCAAGGCAACCGCACCTTTGTTATCATAGAAAATCTCCATAGGCTCCTTTATGGCCGGTACAACTCCAAAGTCTCCGATGAAGTTCTTTAGCCATATCGCCTCCTTTGATGCCTCGTTCACTGCTATGTACTCTGATTCGATCGTTGAAACAACTACGGTCTTCTGCTTAGAAATTTTCCAAGTCACTGCTCCTCCATTCAGGGTAAAGACTCAACCTGAATGAGAGCGGAAATTATCTCGGACGATCTGAAAACTGGTGTCACTATACCCTCGCACTGTCAAGTCATCACTCCCACCGAGGATATGGAACCATTCCTTAGTCCTTCGTAGGTACTGAAGAATGTTCTTTACTGCGGTCCATTGTGCTTTATCAGGGTTCCCTTGATATCTGCTGACCATGCTCAAAACGAAGGCCACATCAGGGCGAGTACACATCATAGCATACATGATCGAGCCAACAGCGAAAGCATAAGGTACTCAACTCATTTATGCTATCTCAGCTTCGGTACTCGGGCTTTGAGTCTTACTCAACTTGCTATTGATTTGGATTGGTAACTCCCCTTTCTTGGAATTCTCCATGCTGAAACGTTTCAACACTTTATACAAGTAAGTACTTTGACTAAGTCCTATTAGTCTTCTACTCCTATTTCTTAATATCCTTATCCGCAGAATATAAGCAGCTTCTCTGAGGTCCTTCATAGCGCAACACTTCCCAAGCCAGGACTTAACCTCCTTCA
Organism: Lactuca sativa; assembly: GCF_002870075.4. Lineage (NCBI taxonomy): Eukaryota > Viridiplantae > Streptophyta > Magnoliopsida > Asterales > Asteraceae > Lactuca > Lactuca sativa. Next base: position 229,810,778 of record NC_056627.2, on the reverse strand, counting down.
CGGTTGGGACGTTGTTTCCTATGAGCAGTATGTCATCCACATACAGAACAAGAAAGCTAACTATACTACCACTGGCTTTGACATATATACAGGACTCATCCTCGCTTCTCGAAAAACCAAACTCTTTAACTTTCTCATCAAAACCAAGATTCCATCTGCGAGACGCTTGTGTCAATCCATAGATGGATTTCTCAAGCTTACACACTCTATTAGGGTACTTCGCATCGACAAAACGCTCTGGCTGACTAATGTAAACATCTTCAAACAACTTCCCATTAAGGAAAGTGGTATTGACATCCATCTGTCATATTTCATAATCATGAAACATAGCTATGGCTAGCATAACTCTTATAGATTTAATCTTCGCTACTAGTGAGAAGGTCTCATCATAGTCAATTCCGGGAGTTTGAGTAAAGCCCATCACAACCAATCGCGCCTTATATGTGTGTACTTTCCCATCCATGTCGGTCTTCTTCTTGAAGATCCACTTGCACCCAACCGGCTTACGACCTGGCACATTGTCAACCAAGTTCCAAACTTGATTGTCATACATGGACTGAATCTCGTTGTCCATAGCCTCTTTCCACTTTGCAGACTCCGGTCCTGCAATGGCTTCCTTGTAGTTGTTAGGTTCATCCAAATTTATTAGTGTACTATCACGAGTAAACGTATCACCCTCAACAATTATATGGAAACCATATAATACGGGTGGAACACTAACTCTACTAGAACGTCTAAGAGGTAAGGACTCGTCAATCGGTTCAACAGGAGTTTTCTCCTCGGGTTGAGCGCCAGCGTTAGAGGTTCCTTCATCATTTGATTCTTGAAGCTCTTCAAGATCAATTTGCCTCCCACTTTCCTCTTGGCATATGAGTTCCCTCTCTCTCTCGGAAAACCCCTCTCCTCGCAACGAATACAACATTGTCACTCGGTCTATAGAAGAGATATCCAAAGGACTTATGTAGATAGCCAATGAAAATACACCGCTCACTACGAGGCTCGAGTTTGTCGTGAGTCTCTCATCATATGAAAGTCTCGCAAACCCAAACCTTGATATGTGCCAACGAGGGAACCTTCCTTGTTCACATCTCGTGAGGTGTTTTGGCAACCTTCTTATTTGGGACTAGATTAAGGATATGGGAGGTAGTCTCTAAGGCATACCCCCAAAATGAGATAGGTAACGAAGCTCGACTCATCATGGAACAAACCATGTCCAATAAGGTTCGATTGCGCCTCTCAGCCACACCATTCAACTGCGGTGTCCTAGGTGGCATCAATTGCAAAACAATTCCGCATTACTTGAGGTAGTCGTGGAATTCAATACTAAGGTACTCACAACCTTGATCGGATCGGAGCATCTTAATATTTCTGGCCAACTGATTCTCCACTTCTTGCTTAAACTCTCTGAACTTTTCAAAAGTTTCTGACTTATGCTTGAAGAAGTAGATATACCTATATCTGCTATAATCATCGGTAAAAGTCACATAGAAGTGGTTCACATCCCTCGTGGTGGATCTAAAGGGCCCACATACATCGATATGTATGAGATCCAATAAACCCCACCCCTTTCACATGTGCTAGTGAATGGTGACTTGGTCATATTTCCAAGGAAACAAGACTCGTACGTGTCATCATCCTTAAGGTCGAATGACTCCAATGCTCCATTCTTTTGGAGTTGGGCTATGTGCTTCTTGTTGACATGTCTAAGAAGACAATGCCACAAGCATGCTTTATCCAAACCATTGGAGGAATCGATATGCAACAAGTTATTTCCTAAGTTGTCTACAACCATCACAGTTTCATATATACCATTACAAGGCAATGCTTCAAAATAGAAAGTACCATTAAAGAAAGCATTAATAGAACCAATTTCATTATTAAACGAAAATCTAAACCCTTGTTTATATAAAACATGAAAAGAAATAATGTTTCGTGTCATTTCTGACGAGTAGCAACAATTATTCAAATCTAAACGTAACCCACTACTAAGTACTAAAGAGTAAACTCCATTCTTGGTGACAGGCGACGCTTTCCTATTCCCCATGATCAAGTTTATCTTCCCATGCTCCATATCCCTGCTTTTTCTTAGACCCTGCAAATCAAAACAAATGTGAAAACCACATCCTGTATCGAGGACCCAAGACATAGCATGTGATGAGTTATTAGATTGAATAGTGTAAATACCTGCGAAGGTGGGCTTTATCTTCCCATCCTTGATGTCTTAAAGATACTTCGGGCATCTTCATTTCCAACGCCCTTTGTCGTGGTAGTAGAATCACTATGCATCCTTCGGATTTGAAGAGGGAGCAACAGGACCACCTTTTGTTCCACTAGAAGAGGTTCCATTGTGGGAATTTCCCATGTGGCTCTTAGAAGGAGCCTTCCTCTTTTTCCCTTTTCCTTGTCCTATAGCCAAGACAGTGGCAACAGAAGTAAGAGTAGATGCAACAAATTTGCCTTTTAGACTACTCTCAGCAGTCCTTTACAAGCCTTGAAGCTTGCTTAGAGTGACCTCCTCCTTGTTCATATGATAGGTCATACGAAATTCGCCGTAACAAGGAGGAAACAAGTGTAGAATGATATCTATGGCCAACTCTTCATCGAAGTTGACATTCTACTTCAGTAAGCGGTCCACGAATCTTTTCATTTTCTGCAAGTGGCCTGTGATGGATTCTCCATCCTTCATTTTGGTAGTGATCATCGCAGCGATGATCTCGTACCTTTCCTGCCTAGCACTTTGATGGTACCTTTCCATCAAATCTTGGTGTATCTCGAATGGATAGTAGTCCTCGTATGAATTTTGGAGTTCAGTAGTCATTGTTACGAGCATGATGCAATGAACCTTCGTAGCATCTCTCTCATGAGTTTTGTACGCAACAATTTCCTCGGGAGTAGAAGTGTTGTGGTCAATCTCCTTCAGCTCCTTGTCGAGAGCATACTCTTTGTCCTCGTAACGGGTGACCATGCGAATATTGCGAATCTAAGCATTAAATTTGGATCCATCAAATATCACCCTCCCACACAAGTTCATGAGTGAGAATGAGCCAGAAGGGGTTGAGCTAGAAGTGTTGTTGTTTGAAGTAGAAATCTGAAAAAGATTAGATAAGAATCCCCAATTTAACACCAAATGAGAAATTAGGGCTAGGACCCAACACAACTATTTACAATTCAGAAGAGGGATACCGTAATCTAATTGCAAATAATTTGAAGGTAGGTAAATGACGATTTACCAATTTCCACCATGAAAAACGAAAAGGATTTTAAGTTTTAAATGCATTGAAATTACTAGATTCTTTTGAGATACATTGAACTTTCAATGGCATGTTTAAATCTCGATTTACCCTTCAAGTTTGTGACTGGGATACCAAGGATCACAAACAAGGTGTGAATAACCATGCAAATGTGCTTGGTACTGTCGATGTCATTTATCACCTAATCAATGTGACGGTTAACCACACATGCTTCATTGATTTTTGATAAACATCACGCCACCCTTTTGCCACCTTTGCATGTCCCAAATTAGTGTGTCGGTTAACCACACACGCTCCACTAACAACTTGGCAAATTGCAAAGTGCAATTTCATGGAATATCATACATTTTCACAATTTTCCTAAAGTAACTAAGATTGAGAATTTATAAAAAAAAACATTTAGTTACTTTATAGATCATAATACTTATTAATGAGAACTTAGTTGTCCTATCCTACCCGTTCGGTTAACGACCACCACTAGTCAAGAGTGCGGTGGGTAAGAGTGGATACGCAATGACGGTCATTTTATAGGACGCTTCCTTAAACACCCCTTATAGACCAGCTGCGTGAATGAGGTCTACTAATGGTAAGACTGACTCGTCTTATACACATATATAATTATTAATCTTTTAATATTATAATAGTATAAGGGTTGAATTTTAAACTTGTAAAACTCTAGGGTTTAGAATTTAAATATTTCAAAATTAAAACTTTTTAATTAAATTTTAAATTCCAAAACTTGAGGGAAAATTTTGAAACTTTTCAAAATGTCTTTTAGATCAAATTTGAAAAATAATTAAATAATCATATAATTAATATTTATCACATAATTTGACCTAATCTTTCTTTATGGCAAGATACTTCAAATAAAAAGTACAAATAATTAATTTTATCATATAAACTTGTAATTATCTTATTAATGACAATAATCTTCTAATTTGATTAGGATATCAATTACCATAATAAAAAAAATTAGATTTTTATTGGCAAAATAACATATGGTAATTATCTAAATCAAATTAGGGCAAAAAACTCGAAAATTGCATCCTGACCCACTGCCACGTCATGGCAATATATGCCACGTCGTGGTCACTATGCATATGTAAAATCAAAAAACTTTTGCTTTGAATAATTAAGCATAACATCAAATATAATAGAAAAACAGCCTAGGCTCTGATACCAATGATGAGTATTAACCATAACAACAATTATATGGTGCACATGTGTAATGCCCGCATTTCCAGGCTAGGCATTCTCATTGATGTAATAGTCTAGGTTAAACCTTGTAACTCTTTTTGAAGTATTAATGATGAAATATCAGTATTATGTGAATCATGTGTTTATTTTCTTAATTATTATAATTTGATGAATTAAGAATAAAATAAGCATCAAATTTAAAGTGTGAGATAAGCCCGATATCTTTGCATAAAGATGTAGTGGTCGAAACAAGGATTCCGAATATATAAAGAATGCCGAAATCCGAGTTATAACGAAGAAGTTATGACCTGTCGAAGTTTCGCGACAGAACCGGCAACGCTGAATGACGTAAAAAGTGAAATTTACATTAGAGTGATATTTAGACTTAGTGATCTAAACGAGAGTCGTAGAGTTCATTAAACCGAGAGTGTGTATGCAAAGAACGCCCAAATCTGACTTCGTATGAGAAAGTAATGATTTTTCGAAGTTTTGACTTAGCAGTATGCAGCCCGAATACTCGATTTGAGATCGAGCGGTTTTTAGCCGAAACAATCTAAACATGAATCGAAGATCTTGTTAATAGTAGTCAAACGATAAAAATATAGGCAAAAACGGACGTCGGATGAAGAAGTTATGAATTTATAACGAAGTTTTCCTGTACCGGCCTACTAAAAATAAATAATCAAAATAAAAGTCAAAATTAGACGACGAATTCTAAACAAAAGTTGTAGAGCTTAGTCTCACCTACGCGTGGATATAAAGAATGTCGAAAACGGAGTTCGTATGAAGAAGATATGAATTTTCGAAGTTTATTAAATAATTAAATTTTAAATTTAATTATTAAATCCCGATATTATCCGAATGAGGGGGGGGGGGAGTCATCGATCCGATCTGAACTACGCCCAGCGTAGTTGAGTACGCCCAACGTAGTTGAGTATGCCCAACGTACCCCGATGCATGCACCGCCTCGGACTCTAGTGCTCCGATGACGCATGCAGTGACGATCCGAGGCATTACGCCCCGCGTAGAGCATTACACCAAGCGTAATGCGAGGCCTCAGACTCCTATAAAAGGCTTGCAAGCGCAGCCGATATTTTTGCTCTTTTTCTCTTCTCTTTCTCTCTCTCTCCCGTTTTACCTCGTTTTTCGTGCCCGAATTATCCCGAAGCCCTGGTATCATTCCCGAGACCTGAAGCAAGTCCCGAAGCCTCGAAGATCTCGAGAAGTAAAATTCCTGAGCCGAAGTTCTGCCCGTGAGGAGCCCGGTTTTTGTGAAGATCTTCTAGATCTACCGAAGAATACTACTTCTACAAGCCTTAGTGCTGTCCGATCATCTTCTGATCAAGTGAGTGTGTAGTTACTTTCTTCTAACACATAATTATGAAGTATTTTATATGAAATACGTGTTATGTGTATATTTTGTTGTTATATGTGTGAATGTATATTCACTTTCTTCTATCTCATAAATATGATTTATTCTCTATGAAATACGTGTTATGTGTATGTGTCTCATCTGTTGTTTGGAATATGTAATGAATGAGAATGCTATACAGGTTTTAAACTATGTATAAAAATACATATTTTTATCTACTAATATGTTGGGTAGAACATGGGTAGATAGTTGTGTGATAAACAGATGAGAGGCCTCGATGTTGTTTTTGATTCAGTCATCTAGCGGAGTTTAGATGACGACCATAGACTTTTCTAGACAGTCCTGTGGAACGCTAGCAGGTTCGCCACCTGTAGGTGTTAATGAACTTGGGTGTTCATTCACTGTACTCCATCCCCCTCATGGTTGCCTTATTTGACTTATATTGCTAAGGAACCCCCGAAGCATGTGTTGTCGCCCCGATGAAATATTCTTAGACTAGGTCCCTTATGTTAGTTATCTTAGGGACGTAAAGTGAGAATAACGGGAATGGGTAATTGGGTTATTGTTGGTTGGAGGAATTAAATATAATTATTTATTGTGGGTTGAAAACCCTATATGCTCACCAGGATCCCAAGCCTGACCCACTCAGTTTCTTTGTACTACAGGTAGTGGCGCCAAAGCATAAGTTGGATGATTTGTCAGGATATTTTGGATTATAGACCTGTTGTTGTAAATAACTGTTGTAAGGTCTGTATTGAAATGTTTATGCTTTTGGTCTGTTTATCGGAACATGACATATTAAGTATTGTAATATAATGAAAAATGCATTTCTTTAAGAAATGCTTTGGTAAATCTTATTTATATCATATTTTGTTTTGGGAACAAATTCCGCAACTCTTTTAACCAAAGGATTACTCTGAAATCATTTTAAAAGCATAAATTAAACCGGTTTTTTCTGGCCATGATTTTGGGGATGTCATAGTTGGTATCATAGCATTAGTTTAAGCGAACTAGGAATTTGTAGGATTTCTAGACTTAAACTTAGAATGCTAAGTGAAATTGTGAGATGTGTGTCTGTTATATTTTAGACACGAGCACTAGTTTATTTTAGGAAATTTGCCTAAAATTCTTTTATGTGCTAAATGTTATATGTTTGCCATATATGATATTATTTGTTCGGATCTATGGTCTGTTGCCGACCGGATCTGGAAACCTTATGTGTGTAGGATTCTAAGCGCACGTCTACGATATTAGAACTAGCATGTAAACGTTTCGGAGTGATAAGGATGATTTGAATATATATCGTGAATGAGGATCTAATTTCACCTTATTTGGTGTGTAGATCAAAAATGGTGAGAACGAGGAGTGGAGTTGGAAATGCTGATGAAAACAAGAATCAACCACCAGTGATCGAACAAATACCTATCGTAGCAGCAGCACCTGAGCCGATAACAATGGTTGGTGTACAAATGATGATTCAAACAATGTTGGATCATCAAATGGAGGAGACTAGGCGGTTGCTTCAACAGAATCGTGAAGAGATGTCAATTCATGTGGAAGAGCCCGAATTAAAAGAAGGGCACTCGGAAGGTGGAAACTTCAGTGGGTCTGTTGGTCAAGCCAACCCACCGATAGTTAGGCAGAACAACCAGGATAGAAGGAATGATGGAATGGGATACAAGTATAAGGATTTTCTGACTTGCAAACCATCGACCTTCACTGGAAAGGAGGATCCGATCGGAGTTATGGATTGGATCTCAGAAATGGAGCTAGCCTTCATAACGTGTGGTTGCAGAGGCAAGTTGCAAACTACGTTCGTTGTACGTCAGTTCAGGGCTGGAGCAGTTCGTTTGTGGAACACTATAGGGAAGACTTTAAGCCCTAATGAGCCACTACAATTGTCATGGGCAGAGTTCTTGGCGCAGTTCAAGCGCAAGTTATACTCGGCTCAAAATCTGTTGGAGTTGGAGAATAAGTTTCTGACATTGACGAAAGGCAGCATGTCAGTTGATGAATACACTAATAACTTTACAGACAAGATGGAGTTTGCTTTGCGCATCGTTCCAGATGAGCTGACAAAGGTTGACCGGTACGCAAAGGGACTCTCATGGGAGTACGCAGTGCCAGTTCGTCAGGCACCTACTCTAAAGGCAACTATTTGGGCTGCCGAGTCTGTTGAGGACATGATCAAGGGAAGAACCGCCAACAAGGTTGAAGTTGGCGAGAAGAGAAAGTTTGAAGGAACTTCAGGTTTCAATAAGAAAAGCAAATTTTCGAAGTCTGATTCAAAAAAGTTTGGAGGAAAAGGAGGCAAAGCGAAATGGTGTGAGAAGTGTAAGAAAAAGCACTTTGGGAAATGTAATGAGGATGTAACCTGCTACAAGTATGGAAAATTTGGGCATTTTTCCAATGAGTGTCCATCCAACAAAAGGATGTGCTTTGGTTGTAACGAGGAAGGGCACATTTTGAAAGACTGTCCGAAGAAGAAGGAGGAAGCTAAGCCCAACATTCCACCAAAGCCGAAGGCGAGAGCCTTCCAGATGACACTTGAGGCTGCGAAGGATGAAGCTGATATTGCTTCAGGTACCTTTCTCGTAAACGAATTACCTGCTCAAATTTTGTTTGATTCTGGAGCCAACTACTCCTTTATTTCGCTGAGTTTGGTAGAAAACTAGCTTTCCCTATTGATAGACTAGATAATGCTTTATTAGTCGAAGTTGCTAGTGGCAAGTTTGTACCTGTTAGCCATCGTATGAAAAACATCTTAATCGACCTTAATAGGAATACGTTTCACGAGGAATTATTGCCTATTAAAGTTAATGGTTTCGACGTCGTTCTGGGAATGGATTGACTTAGCGCCAATGACGTCGAGATATTATACAAGAAGAATATAGTTAAAGTAACCTCGCCTGGGAAAGAGTCGTTTTTGGTGTATGGGGACAAACGCAGAGTAAATTCTGGAATCATTTCTATAATGAAAGCCAGAAAGTGTTTGACCAAGGGATGTACATCATATTTAGTATTCGTGATTGATGCTAAGAAGGAAAAGAAGGTGATGCAGAGTATTCCAGTGGTGTGTGATTATCCGGAAGTATTTCCCGAAGATCTTCCTGGATTACCACCTGATAGACAAGTGGAGTTTAGAATAGACTTGTTACCAGCAACCACGCCAATAGCAAAAGCACCTTATCGATTAGCACCGACGGAGATGAAGGAGCTGATGATGCAACTTTAGGAGTTATTGGACAAAGGTTTAATTAGACCTAGTTCATCACCCTGGGGAGCTCCGGTGTTATTCGTAAAGAAGAAAGATGGAAGTATGAGAATGTGCATCGATTACAGAGAGCTAAACAAGGCAGCAATAAAGAATAGATATTCGTTGCCGAGGATTGTTGACTTGTTCGATCAACTACAAGGTTCAAGTTATTTTTCAAAGATCGATCTAACGTCAGGATATCATCAGTTGAAGGTAAGAGAACAAGATATCGAGAAGACTGCATTTAGAACTAGATATAGACACTACGAGTTCTTGGTTATGTCGTTTGGACTAACCAATGCTCCAGCAGCATTCATGGATTTGATGAATATGGTTTGTAATCCATTCCTTGATAAATATGTGATAGTGTTCATAGACGACATTCTGATTTACTCGAAAAGCCAAGAGGAGCATGGCAGAGACTTGTGAGAAGTGTTAGAAGTCTTGAAGAAGGAGAAGCTGTATGCAAAGTTCTCCAAATGTGATTTTTGGATTCGTGAAGTCCAATTCTTGGGTCACGTGGTCAACCAGGAAGGGATATTGGTTGATCCAACAAAGATTGAACCTGTGATGAAGTGGGAACAATCGAAAAGTCCCACGGACATCCTAATCTTTTTAGGATTAGTCGGATATTACTGAAGGTTTATCCAAGGCTTTTCTTCGATTGCTACTCCATTAACAACTTTGACCCACAAACGAGCTACTTATGCTTGGAGTGATAAGCATAAAGAAGCATTCGAGAAGCTAAAGAAGAAGCTATGCGAGACACCGATACTTTTTCTACCCGATGGATTTGAAGACTTCGCTGTTTATAGCGATGCGTCTGGGGTTGGATTGGGTTGTGTTTTGACCCAAAGAGAAAATGTGATAGCATATGCGTCTCGACAATTGAAGGAGCATGAAAAGAACTACCCTACTCACGATTTGGAGTTGGCAGCCATAGTTTTCGCTCTGAAAATATGGAGGCATTACCTCTATGGCACGAAGTGAAAACTTTTCACTAATCATAAGAGTCTCCAATATCTCTTTAATCAGAAAGAGTTAAATATGAGGCAACGACGCTGGCTAGAGTTACTCAAGGACTACGACTGTGAGATACTTTACCACCCCGGTAAAGCTAATGTGGTTGCTGATGCTCTCATTCGGAAAGCCAATGTTGAAAGAAAGAGGCCAAGAGCGTTGAGAATAGAAGTTGTATCGACAATTGTGGAGAGTATAAAGAAAGCTCAAGAAGAAGCTTTAGAGAAGAATGACCGAAAGCAGGAACGTTTGGGTAAAACGTTGTCACACCCCCAAACCAAGGATGGCGGAAACGTCCGGGGGTGGAGGACTTCATGTATAGTATCACGAGTATAATAGTGCTAAAAGTAAATACAACCATCATAAATATAATTGAAAAAGTTACACCACAGTATATGTTTACATGTTTCAAAATCAATTACATTATGATGACAAAAGTAAATTGTTGACGGTTTAACGTCCCATCCTCAAAGCGCTGAAGTTTTCCTGTTTCACTGATTTCCTGAGAATACAAGTAGTTTTGAAAAAGTGTCAACAATTAAGTTGGTGAGTTCATAAGAGTTTTGTTTGAAGTAGAAACCGTTTTCCTTGTAAAATTGATAGAGTTTGATTTCCAGAAAATCCAATATTTTCTTAGTTAAGTGTGAACAAAATATTCCTATATGATGTGTTAATGAACCCTAGAATGACCCGTAGATTTCCCCTATAATCGTCCAGCGTATATAAGTTATATAAGATTTAAGTTAGATAAAACGTTGAATATAGTGGGTCTGCCCTAGGTCCACAACCCAACGAGGAACAGGAGATGAGGCGGGCACCACCAATTCTAAGCCAATCAAGACTAAATTCTTATATGACTCAAGCATATACGCTCAATGATTATAGTTGAAGTCTAACGATTCTAGATGAAATATAGTTTTAATATCATAACAACTATTTTATGTGAACCTGGTACTTTGGAATGTACCCCATTTGTAGTTAAAAACCCGGTACTTTGTATCTGTACCCCTTTTTGTATAAAACCCGGTACTTTGGAATGTACCCCATTTGTAGTTAAAAAACCCGGTACTTTGTATCTGTACCCCTTTTTGTATAAAACCCGGTACTTTGGAATGTACCCCATTTGTAGTTAAAAACCCGGTACTTTGTATCTGTACCCCTTTTTGTATAAAACCCGGTACTTTGGAATGTACCCCATTTGTAGTTAAAAACCCGATACTTTGTATCTGTACCCCTTTTTGTATAAAACCCGGTACTTTAGAATGTACCCCATTTGTAGTTAAAAACCCGGTACTTTGTATTTGTACCCCTTTTTGTATAAAACCCGGTACTTTGTATATGTACCCCTTTTCGTGTGAAAACCTTTTGTAATGTAAATGATCATAAACTATACCTATTATAGTTTATCAAAATGCTTGAAATGTATATGCAACCTAACTATACTTATTATAGTTTAGTATGTTTATTTGCGGTGTATAAGAACCCTTTCTATGTAAGTCAAATGTATAGTACAATATAGCTATGTTTATCTTGCTTTGTTCTGTACTAATGGTTATGATGGAGGATTCTTATAAATTCAGTAAGTAATTTTCCTATTATATAAATATATCATTACAAGAAATACATGTAATATATGAAGTCATCAAAGATTTAACACTTTGCTCAACATGTTACAAAGTGTTTTGAAAGTTAGAAGCTGTTAACTAACTCTTAACGTTTCTGCACTGTTTTAGAAAAATCATACGAAGTCAAAAACTAGATCCGTAAATTTTGTGAGTTCCTAAATTGTGTCTAGTTTACTCATAATTTTTATCATGATTTTTTGAAGCCTTTAACTTGTATTAAAATGCTCATATTCACAGACTGGTCCGGACTTGTGTTTGAAAAGACAGGCTGTTTTGTAAAAATCACCATAAATTGTAGAAAAATCGTGTGGAGATGTTCAAGTAGTCATTTTAAAGCTAAGAAGTGGAACTACTTGCACCTAAAACAGTTTTGAAAACTAAAATGTTTAAGTTGTCCAAAACAGTCCGTGAATGGAGTTGAACTTTTCTTATGAAGGCTGTTAGAAAAGTTTAGTTATGTTTTTGGTGTTTTAACTTGTATTCCCCCCCCCCCCCCCCTAAAAAAACTTGAGAAAACATGAAAATGTAGGGGTATGAACTCACCTTGAGTGATTTCAGAAGATGGATGATGGAGAGAAGAAGTGTTCAACCCAAGAACACTTGAAGAATCACTTGACGGTTCGAAGATCAAATATGGAGGAAAAACCCAAGATCAGCCCTTGAATCTCGAATTCTAGAGAGGGAAAATGAGAGAGAAAAGAGTTTGATCTTTTTGGTGAAAAGAGAGAAAATGAGAGAAATGAGGAGAGAGGAGGCTTTTCTAGCCTTTGACCAATTGTGGGGTTGGAAAAAGGTGGGAAAAGTATAATGAAGTGACTAGGTAAGGGCTGATGGGGAATAATGACATGGAGTGGGTAATGGAGGTTGCTTGTGTCATAAAATAAAGGAAAGTCAACACTCCACCTTTGTACTTCACCCAATCTTTTGGATAAGGTTTTATCCTTAAAAACGTGATAATTTAATAATTAAGGGTCCTTATATGTTAAAATAAAGTTTTGGGTGAAAATCCCACATTAAAACAATTAAAAACGAAGCTAAAATGAAGTCGTAGTCGAAAACCGGGAGAAAAAGGACTTCCAGCGAGACCTCTCGGTCCTAGGCCGAGGTTCGGTCCCTAATGATGCCGAGCCGGAGGCGAGATGGGCGAACCAGAAGTGTGAAGCGAAGGCGAAGGCTCGGTCCTAGTCTCATAAGCGAAGGCTCGGTCTCAGAAGCGAAGGTGATCAGACCCGAAATGTACCGAAGGTTCGGGTTCGGGTGATGTGCGAGGTTCGGTTCCAGGAGCCTTCGGGTTCGGTTCTTTGAGTGAGGTTCGGTTCAGCAGCCTTCGGCTCAGAAGGGTTCGGGTCCTAAGAGGACTTTCGGGTCCTAAGAGGGGTTTCGGCTCCTTAAGTCCGTTTTTCGTGTAGACTTCCGTTTTTGGGCTGTTTCTGCCAAATTCGAGGGTCGGGATGCCCCGAGTGACTATAGAAAGTTGAGAGAGATTTTGAGAGAGACTTGAGAGAGATTCCACATACTTAGAGAGATTTGGGAGAGATTTGACATTCTTGGAGAGATTTCTCATACAAAGAGATATTTGGGAGAGATTTCACATACTTAGAGAGATTTGACATTCTTGGAGAGATTTCTCATACAAAGAGATATTTGGGAGAGATTTCACATACTTAGAGAGATTTGGGAGAGATTTGACATTCTTGGAGAGATTTCTCATACAAAGAGATATTTGGGAGAGATTTCACATACTTAGAGAGATTTGGGAGAGATTTGACATTCTTGGAGAGATTTCTCATACAAAGAGATATTTGGGAGAGATTTCTCATACAAAGAGATATTTGGGAGAGATTCTCGATAAGAAGAGATAGAGTGAAAACAATTGAGAGCGGTTTCGTGTGTGACGAATGTGAGTGTCCGGCTTCGCAATGCAAGGTCCGTAAACCCTGTTAAGCCTTGTTTAAGGATCTTGCATACTCCCGATGAGTATGCAACATTGTTTTATCGGTTTGGCTCACCACGTACCACAGTTTTAGGTTAAGGAGATCTAGATTTACACACTTTTCAATTTATGATCTCTTGTTAGAATACGAGTTGTCTAGTAAATACATAACGTAAGCCCTCGTACACAAGGGTTAGTTGAGTTGACCGGTTTGACTTGTTGACTTTAGTTGACTTTGACTTGACCAAAATTTGACGGTTGTCACAAACGTTAGTGTTCGGTATAAACAGTCACGGACTGAAGGTGTTCCAAGATCGGATTTGGGTACCTAAGTCCGGAGGAATTAGAGATATTCTGATGGAAGAAGCTCACAAAACCATGTACTCAATTCATCCTGGCAGCACTAAAATGTATAGGGACCTGAAACCCTACTACTGGTGGCCAACGATGAAGCTTGATGTTGTAAAATATGTGGTCGAGTGTATGACTTGTGCGAGAGTCAAGACACAACATCAGAAACCATACGGGAGTTTAGAACCTTTGCCTGTGCCTATAGGTAAATGGGAAGATATTGCGATGGATTTTGTCACTAAACTGCCCTGAACAAAGAATGGTCAGGACATGATTTGGGTGGTCGTTGATCGATTCACTAAGAGTGCGCATTTCATAGCAGCCAATGAGAAATGGTCTATGGAAAAGCTTGTGAATTCTTACGTGAAGGAAATTGTGAGGCTTCACGGTGTTCTGTTAACGATTGTGTCAGATCTTGAAAGTCGTTTCACTTCACGATTTTGGAAAAGTATACAAGAGGAATTGGGTACCAAGTTGTGTTTAAGTACAGCTTACCATCCACAGACTGATGGTCAGAGCGAACGAACAATAAAAACACTTGAAGATATGCTGAGAGCATGTACCCTGGAATTCCTAGGTAATTGGGATGAACATTTACCTTTGGTAGAATTTTCCTACAATAATAGTTTCCAATCGAGCATAAAGATGGCACCTTATCAAGCTTTGTACAGACAGAAGTGTTGTACGCCGTCTTGTTGGCTTGAGGCTGGAGAAAAGCAGTTTATGGGACCCGAGATGGTCCATCAGACTGCTGAGAAGTTGAAAGTGATTAGGGAAAGAATGTTAGCAGCTCAAGATCGTCAAAAGAGCTATGCTGACAAGAAGCGAAGACCGATGACTTTTGAAGTTTGGGATTCGGTTTTACTTAAAGTCTCACTGTGGAAGGGACTTATAAGATTTGGTAAAAGGGGAAAGTTGAGTCCAAGGTTTATTGGACCGTTTAAAGTTCTTCAGAAAATTGGGAACCAAGCTTACAAGCTCGAACTACCAGAAGAACTAGATGGTATTCACAACACTTTTCATGTGTGTTATTTGAGGAAGTTCATGGGAGAAGTTCCCGATATAATTCCAATTTCTGAATTGAGAATTGATGAAAACAAGAGGTTAATTGAAGAACCAGAGGCAATTGTTGACCAAAAGACTAACAAGCTTCGACGCAAGATGGTCGAATTAGTGCTTGTCCGTTGAAAACATTCGAATGGGCCAAATCTCACTTGGGAAGCAGAGAGTGACATGTTGAGTCGCTATCCGCATTTGTTTGTTGATGTGTGATTCCGGGGACGAAATCATCCTAAGGGGGAGAGCATTGTAACGCCCGCGTTTCCAGGCTAGGAATTATCATTAATGTAATAGTCTAGGTTAAACCTTGTAACTCTTTTTGAAGTATTAATGATGAAATATTTGAGTATTATGTGAATTATGTGTTTATTTTCTTAATTATTATAATTTAATGAATTAAAAATAAAATAAGCGTCAAATTTAAAGTGTGAGATAAGCCAGATATCTTTGCATAAAGATTTAGTGGTCGAAACAAGGATTCCGAATATATAAAGAATGCCGAAATCCGAGTTATAACGAAGAAGTTATGACCTGTCGAAGTTTCGCGACAGAACCAGCAATGCTGAATGACGTAAAAAGTGAAATTTATGTTAGAGCGATATTTAGCCTTAGTGATCTAAACAATAGTCGTTGAGTTCATTAAACCGAGAGCGTGCATGAAAAGAACGCCCAAATCTGACTTCGTATGAGAAAGTTATGATTTTTCGAAGTTTCGACTATGCAGTATGCAGCCCGAATACTCGATTTGAGATCGAGTGGTTTTTAGCCGAAACAATCTAAACGAGAATCAAAGATCTCGTTAATAGTAGTCAAACAATAAAAAGATAGGCGAAAACGGACGTCGGATGAAGAAGTTATGAATTTATAACGGAGTTTTCCTGTCCCGGCCTACTAAAAATAAATAATAAAAATAAAATCAAAATTAGCCGACGGAGTCTAAATGAAAGTTGTAGAGTATAGTCTCACCTACGCGGAGATATAAAGAATGTCAAAAACAGAGTTCATATGAAGAAGATATGAATTTTCAAAGTTTATTAAATAATTAAAATTTAAATTTAATTATTAAATCCCGATATTATCCGAACGAGGGGGGGGAGTCATCGATCCGATCCGAACTATGCCCAGCGTAGTTGAGTACGACCGACGTAACCCGATGCATGCACCGCCTCGGACTCAAGTGCTCTGATGACGCATGCAATGACGATCCGAGGCATTACGCCCCGCGTAGAGCATTATGCCCAGCGTAATGCGAGGCCTCAGCCTCCTATAAAAGGCTTGCGAGGGCAGCCGATATTTTTGCTCTTTTTCTCTTATCTTTCTCCCGTTTTACATCGTTTTTCGTGCCCAAATTATCCCAAATCCCTGGTATCATTCCCGAGACCCGAAGCAAGTCTCGAAGCCCCAAAGATCTCGAGAAGTAAAATTCCCGAGCCGAAGCTCTGCCCGCGAGGAGCCCGGTTTTTGTGAAGATCTTCCAGATCTACTGAGGAATACTGCTTCTACAAGCCATAGTGCTGTCCGATCATCTTCTAATCAAGTGAGTGTGTAGTTATTTTCTTCTAGCACATAATTATGAAGTATTTTATACGAAATACGTGTTATGTGTATATTTTGTTGTTATATGTGTGAATGTATATTCACTTTCTTCTATCTCATAGATATGATTTATTCACTATGAAATACGTGTTATGTGTATGTGTCTCTTCTGTTGTTTGGAATATGTACTGAATGAGAATGTTATACAGGTTTTAAACTATGTATAAAAATATATATTTTTATCTACTAATATGTTGGGTAGAACATGGGTAGATAGTTGTGTGATAAACAGATAAGAGGCCTCGATGTTGTTTTTGATTCAGTCATCTAACGGAGTTTAGATGACGACCATAGAGTTTTCTAGACAGTCCTGTGGAATGCTAGCAGGTTCGCAACCTGTAGGTGTTAATGAACTTGGGTGTTCATTCACTGTACTCCATCCCCCTCATGGTTGCCTTATTTGACTTATATTGCTAAGGAACCCCCGAAGCATGTGTTGTTGCCCCGATGAAATATTCTTAGACTAGGTCCCTTATGTTAGTTGTCTTAGGGACGTAAAGTGAGAATAACGGGAATGGGTAATTGGGTTATTGTTGGTTGGAGGAATTAAATATAATTATTTATTGTGGGTTGAAAACCCTATATGCTCACCAGGCTCCCAAGCCTGGCCCACTCAGCTTCTTTGTATTATAGGTAGTGGCGCCAGAGCATAAGTTGGATGATTTGTCAGGATATTTTGGATTATAGACCTGTTGTTGTAAATAACTGTTCTAAGGTCTATATTGAAATGTTTATGCTTTTGGTCTGTTTATCGGAACATGACATATTAAGTATTGTAATATAATGAAAAATGCATTTCTTTAAGAAATGCTTTGGTAAATCTTATTTTTATCATATTTTGTTTTGGGAACAAATTCCGCAACTCTTTTAACCAAAGGATTACTCTGAAATCATTTTAAAAGCATAAATTAAACCAGTCTTTTCTGGCCGTGATTTTGGGGATGTCACAACATGCAAACCCTAAAGCTTTGGATCCATGTTTTTCTAATTGTACATGCAATAATCATCCAAAGCTTGTAAACCCTAAACTAGCATACAAAAAATCGAAAATCATAACTAAAACAAAGTTAGGATGTTACCTTTCAATTGTAGCTTGATCTTTAACCTTTGAGAGCTTTAGTATCACAAGTGTAATACCTCTAATCGATTACAAACACCAAGAAGCAAGTTGGAGAATATAAGAGAGAGGAGGAGGGTCAAAATCGGCTCTAAGATCCTTCTAGAGTTTCTAGTAGCCGATTTGAGGTGCCCAAGGGGTTCCTTATATAGCTGAAGAATTAGGGTTTCAGTCAAAGACCTAATCCGGTTGCTTAGGCTCTAAGCAGCCCATAAGATCCCTCTAGAAAACCCTATGGACGAATTCTATGTGGGCTTCCACAATAATTTCGTCCATCCCTTAACTTAGGGATCCACAACCCATTTAGCAATTATCGCATAATTACAATATCAGTCCTCTAAATTCAATTAATGTCTTTTGACCACAAAACTAATTGTAAATTAATTCTTGACCAATATTAATTAAACAATATTATTTCTCTTTTAATATATTATTCACATAATATATTAATAAATCATAATCAACCTTTTTCTCCAAAATTCATCCAGTCAAGCTGCTTTGGTGAAGGCAACCTAAAAGGACCATGCTACTATCGGGTCAAGTACATAACAAATATAGTTATGGACTTAGACACCTAATCCAACAGATTCGACGTGGGAATTAGAGTACATAGCAGCGATTGAAGCGTCAAAGGAGGCAATATGGCTAAAGAACTTTATTGGAGACCTTAGAGTTGTACCGGCCATAAAAGAGCCTATGGAAATTTTCTGTGACAACGAGCGTGCGGTCGCCTTAACCAAGGAACCGAGGGATCATGGTAGATCCAGGTACATCAACAGAAAATATCACTTCATCAGAAATCGAGTAAAAGGACTCATAGTGAAGAGGGTATCGTCAAAAGAGAACCCAACAGATCCCCTTATGAAGGGACTGAGTAGGGTTAAGCACTTGTAGCATGCTAGAAGTATTGGGATGAAGGACGATATTAGTTTTAGTGATTAGATAGCTTTTAGAAACTTGTAATAGATAAAATGTAATTGACATTTGATGATTAAATAAAGTAGTTTTATTTATAAGTGATGTTACTGTCTTGTGTCAATTATTTACTATTGTTTCATTTTGCATGTTTTGACTTCCAGAATAATATGATTATTCAAACTATCCACAGTCGATCATACTTTGGAAGTAGCTTTTGAGGCAAGACTGTCATGAATTGGCTTGTACATTGTCTAAGAATTTAGACATAGCAAAAGGTTTCGCAACGTTCATGAGTGCTCCTGAAATAAGATTTGAGTATTGGATTAAACCCACGGTAATATGAATCACTTCATGGAATTTATCACGAGTGTTTGTGAAACGATAATATCGTATAGTCTTTAAACCAAGATATATGAGCTGTTGTTTACAAGTTAGTTGTGCATTGATAGTGCATAAACGCATCAGTAAATTGATGTTATAAAATGTAATGTTGTGTATGATTTAATAAGTAAACAGTACAAGCATATACGTCAAAGTTTATCTATTCCTTTTACCCTAAGAGGATTAAAAGCGATATCTTGGGCCCCTCGGTGATTTTGTGTTGACTTATGTGTCGAGCCCGGTCATGACCGAATTGATGTGTTCAATTAAGTTCTATGTCAGACAAATCAGAAATCGGGAAACAAACTGCTGGACAATAAGTATGACTATGTTCCATGTATTTGTCTGCATGATATCTTGAGAATGGAGGACTACATGATCCCTTATCTAAAGGACGTGTCAGAGTTCGACAACAACTTTTGAGAGCTACGATTGCTAATCGGATTTTGAAGTCGTACTTACATTTATAGTTATTAGACTTATCCAATTGGATTAGGTGTCTTAGCCCATAACTATATTTGGTATGTACTTGACTCGATAGTAGCATGGTCCTTTTGGGTTGCCTTCACCATAGCAACTTGACTGGATGAATTATGGAGAAAGAGATTAATTATGATTTATTAATATGTTATAGGAATAATATATTAAAAGAGAAATTATATTATTTAATTAATATTGGTCAAGAATTAATTTAGAATTAATTTTGCGGTCAAAAGAGATTAATTGAATTAAGGGGACTGGTACTGTAATTATAAGATAGTTACAAAGTTGGGCTTAGGATCCATAAGGAAGGGATGGACGAAATCTATGTGGGATTCCACATAGAATTCATCCAAGGGGCCTTTTGGAAGGATCCTATAGGCTGCTTAAGGACTAAGCAACTAGATTAAGGTTTTGACTGAAACCCTAGTTGCTTAAGTATATAAAGACTCCATGGAACTCTAGAATTCCGCCACTTGAACCCTAAGGAGAGTACCAGCCAGATTTTTGTGATCCCTTGCCTCTCTCTAATATTCTTCCATTGCTTATGGTCTTTGTGGTCTATTAGAGACATCACATTTGAGCTGCTAAGTTCTTAAAGGTTGAAGATCAAGTCAGCTACAATTGAAAGGTAAGATTCTAACCTTGTTCTAGATGTAAATTTCGGTTTATGCATGCTAGATTAGGGTTTATAGCTTTAGATGATTATTGCATGTACAATTAGAGAAAACCTAGATCCAAAGCTTTAGGGTTGCATGTGCACCATAGGATTGACGTAATGCTCAAAACCCATCAATAAGGTTGTTTAAATATGGTACAAATCAAGAAATTAGGGTTTTAACCACCTGCCATGTACTCCCCGCATACATGCTCGTATGCCCAACATATGAGCCTCGGCCACCCGATGTGCAACTCTCACGTACACTAAGCATATCAAATGTACGCCCATGGTACGGAAGGCCCCTTTTGCCAAAATGAAAATACTTAAAGGTAGACAATGGAATACCTGGGTTGGAGTGTTACAATCTTCTTGTTATTCAAAGCACCAAAATCTTCATAAATAGATGAAAGAGGAGAAAGGAGTCTCAAAATGGTGAAAGGGGGCTAGGGTTTCTCACAATATGATCTAGATATGATGGAGGCTTATAAAATGCCCCAAAAACACATAAGTAGCCTTTATATATTGAAAACCCTAAAAACTCATGGGCTTGGGCTGCCTAGTTCTCATGTTATAAGTCCCACTGTTCTCACGTCGTCATCACAGTTTAAATCGGCATTTCCATTTAATCATTTCTCAAGTCGTGAGCTCCGACTGCTCATGTCGTGAGATCAGTTTTCCCCCAAATCCTTTCTAACTTCGAACAACCATAACTTCTTCGTTTCAACTCTAATTTCGACGATCTTTATATCCATGGGAAGGTAATGAGAAGCTCCACACTTCTATCAACCCCCCATTGCCATAAAAATTTCCGAACTAAAATCCAAAATCATAAAAGGCCTAAACTACCATTTTACCAATATACCCTTAGACTCCAAGACACAAACCGAACTCCCTGATCATCTAATCTCCCTATACACACTCAAAGGGAACTAAGTATCTTTACCAAAGGCCCTAAGCCTTATGATAACCGGTTATCGGGTCACTGCCCTGAATTATGAAATGATTCGAAACAGGGTGTTACAGTACCCTTCAACAGTTTCATTGGGAGGAGGGGTTTTTCCACTGATGTAAGAAAGCTTCTCTCTTTCTGCAAGGTGCATCTCCAATAGTTGAGACCAAACATCAGGGTTTGATTCGGTGAGGATGATTCCTGCATTGAATAAACCTTCTGACTGAATAATAACAGGTATGTTTTCTCCTATTCCTGTTGACTATCCAAAATTTTCTTCTGTCAACGTTTGGATATTTGGGAGAGACGCTAAGAGATAAGAATGGTGGCTTGAAGAATATAGGGTTTTTATGGAATTATAGGCTTTAGAGTGTAAGCCTGCTCTGATACCATCTCAAAGCTTCATTTTCATTATATTAAACCTCAAAGGAAATACAATATTTATAAGAGAACGATGTGAAATCAATTCCTGAAAGAAAGGAAACCAAATATCTAAGAAAGGAAACCAAATCAATATTATCTCTCTAATATATCATAATTTAAACATATCTTTTATTTTAAAAACAAAACTTAATAGGGATCATCCAACAAATGTTAGAACAAATCTATTCAAACATTCAACCAATGCATAAAAGGAATTCTAAAGGATTACGTAACATGTTTTATACATGCTATCAAAATTCTAATTATGAAGAGGAATTACTAGTGAGTGCTTGTGTAACTATTTTAATAGACAATGCCATCAACAGCATCGATAATGGAGAGCATTGAAAAGCGTTGGTTAGGATTATTGAATATTATAATGAGTGTAACACCCAAAGTTTTGAAGGCCAAGAAAGGAAAGAAAACCCTAATTTTTAGGGGCGACTCGGCGAGTCCAAGGAGGAACTCGGCGAGTTCGAGCGGGATCCGGGTCGAGGTGTAAGTGACCAACTCGGCGAGTCGGCCAAGTGGACTCGGCGAGTCTGGTCTGTGCGAGGAAAACTCTAAATCCGGGACTTTGGGCACTATTTAAGCTCCTTATTCTCTCCATTAGGGTTCCTTAGAGCCTCCCTCATTCAGAAAGCGAACCCTAAGCCTCCATTGTTGTGCATTCAAGCTTCCAAGCCATTTTTGGGGTGATTTGAAGGAAGAAGAAAGAGGGGAATCAGTGAAGCTTCAAGGATTGGCTTCAGATCTGGAGTTTGTGGAGCCTTTCTGAGGTATTGAAGGTATTAAGTCATTTCCTTCCCTTAGATCTATTTTGGTTGTGAGTTTTAGGGCTTTCAAGCCATGATTAGTTGTCCATTCGAGCTAGAAGCAAGACCTGGAGTTGCTACCTCAGATCTAAGCCGATTTTGGTCTTGGGAAGCATAAAGTTCCAGCCCATGAGTTGATTATGGAGCCTCCTTGCCTTAAACCCTAGTTTATGGTGTATTTTTCCTAGATCTCCTTCTCTACACGTAAAGTTTGCAACTTTACGTGAGGAATGGGCTTGCGAAGGGTAGATCTACAGTTTGGAGTCCATGCATGACTCAAAAGTCCTCTGCATGTTTGGGATCTGAATGGACTCGGCGAGTCCTTTGAGTCGACTCGGCGAGTAGCATGAAGATTTGGAGGAACTCGACGAGTGGGATGAACAAATCGTCGAGTCGGATGAAGTTGGGCAAGAAATCGGCGAGTTTGAAGAACAACTCGGCAAGTTGGTTGAAGATTGCCTTGGACTCGGCGAGTCTGTTCTTGGACTCGGTGAGTCAAGTCGCGAAACCCCAAACCCTTCGAGTTAAGACTCGAATCAGTGAGTCGAATGGAGACTCGGTGAGTTGGACAGGTCAGGACTCGGTAATCATTGGACTTGGCGAGTCATGGACTGACTCGGCGAGTCAGGTCGCGATTGGAAGGACTTTGAGCGCATGAACTCGGCACGTCAGTAGGTAGACTCAGCGAGTAGGGTTGACCTGGGAGGTTGACTTTGACTAGGACTTTGACTTAGACCAGAGTTGACTTGGTTGTCTGTCGGGGGTCAGTTAGACTCAGTGTTGCATTGATTTTAGTAGCTCGGGGAGCGAGTGGAGCAGGAGTTCAGAGAGTTATCGGGTAGCAGCTAGTGGGTTCATCAGCCAGTTCAGCCAGTGCAGGTGAGTTTCCCTTTGTATGAATGGGTCTACGGCCACAATGTCGGCCCATGTAGTTATGAGTAGAAGACCCGGGGGTTAGCCCTAGGCACAGTATGCTAGTATGATATTCAGGACGAGGTCCAATGATAGCGGGCAGGTGCCCAAGGATCGATTTATGTGATAGTTTACACTTGTTTTCTGTGTGATACTTGTACGTGCCTGGTAGGGAGGTGAGTGTGGGCGAGGTCCCGTGTCTCACCAATTACAGAGTGTGGATGGTGTTCCACATCTCATCAGCATCAGATCAGGGGCGAGGCCCAAGTTAGGGAAAGAGTGAGTGTGGCTGGGCCCGTATCTCACTATCAGTAGGAGCATGGATGGGGTTCCATGACTCATCAGTAGAGTTCGGTTGTTAGGACCAGAGGGTAGTCAGACGCCCCAAAAACGTCTGACAGTATGTGATGATATGTTTATTTGCTTGCATGATATGTTATGATATATGGTTTAGTTGCTGAGTGTGGGCGAGGCCCGTATCTCAGAGATAGTTGAGTGTGGGCGAGGCCCGTATCTCCCAGCTAGCGGAGTGTGGGCAAGGCTCGTATCTCCATGAGTGTGGGTGAGGCCCGTATCTCCTAGTTGTCCGTTATATGATTATATATACTTGTATGTTATGGTTTAGTAGCTGAGTGTGGGCGAGGCTCGTATCTCAGAGATAGTTGAGTGTGGGCGAGGCCCGTATCTCCCAGCTAGCGGAGTGTAGGCAAGGCCCGTATCTCCATGAGTGTGGGTGAGGCCCGTATCTCCTAGCTGTTCATCATATGATTGTATGGTATGTGGTATGATGGGGGGACTCACTAAGCTTCGTGCTTACGGTTTTCAGTTTTGGTTTCAGGTGCTTCCGGTAGCGGATAATGGAGCTCGGGATGATCGCATGGCACACACCATAGATTAGTCAGCCTAGGAACGTTTTACTCTGATAACGAACATATGTTTTGGAAACTATTACTCTAATCATGTTTTGAATCGATGATTTTGCCTTAAGTGATGTTTTGTTAAAATATATTTGTAGTCTTGAATTTTGGTACATTACAAGTTGGTATCAGAGCCTTGGTTTGAGGGATTCGGACATGCTCTCGAGCGTGTCTGAACTCAAACTGAGGGATTGGTATAGAAGTTTTCAAAACGAAAAGACAGTTTTGTAAAAGAGAGTTTTGGGAAAGAAAACAGTTTTAGAAAAGCAAAATATAATTCAGAAAGGAAAGAACTTTGAAAAGAGAAAAAGGGTGTGGTGCATGCAATCAACCGAGCTCAAGTAAGTACCCCAAAATACCCATACAAGTTTATGTTATGATTATCAGTTTATAGAACAGCATGCTAGATTAGGACTAAGGATCTAGGGATGATGCCTTATGTGCCTATTATATGTGCTTTGAGCTGCATGATAGTGCTGATTAGACAATAGTAGGATAGCCTGTTTAGGTTATGCCTGAGTTATGAGTTTGTGTTGCATGCTAGTTCAGATTTTTGCTATGTGTGTATGATTGCTTGAGTATGTTGTGGTTAGATTTTTCCCTTGTCTGAATGCTGCTTGCTTTGTGCATTGTGGGATTTTGAGTGATGGGAGTTAGCCATTAAGTGGATACGCCACGTCACATGTGATCATGGTTGAATAATCTCAGAGTGTTGGATTTGGCTCTATTGCGTAGCTCTCGTTTTAGTCTAACCGTTGTAGGGACGAGTCTTTTACTCGAAGGATTATCCGAGCCTCGTCACATGTGATGGTATCCAGGTGATGACTAATTGGCATCACGAGGAGGCCTTCAGCAGCTGAGGAATGGTTTGAGTTGAGTCAAAGGTTTCCCTAGGGTCAGCCTAGGATGAGGTAGTGCTGGGAGCAGAGGTAGTAGAAAGGGACCTGGTGGAGTCAAGGCAGTTCTTGACGAAAGTACGGATAGATGTGGAAGGTAGTATGGGCCCGTACTACTGAAAGCAGAGGATCCGTACTCGATTCGGGAAAGGCCGAGACAAGACTGGGAACCTGGTAGTGCGTGTGTTTGGTCTCGCAGCAGTGATGAGTATTCTGATAGTGGTTGTAGTATATTTTCAGCATGGTAACGTTGCGAGAGAGACCAGCGGGCGGATCAGGCGCCGGAGAGGGACCAGGCTCGGGTTCAGGGGCTGAGCAACTCGAGGAGCGAATGAGGGAGTTGATATCCGCCGAGGTTACGTGCAGTATTTTGAATCAGACTCTTGTGATCTTTGGCACGATCAAGGAGGGTATATTGGAGATTTTGGATGAGAGGCTGGGAGCCTTCCGTACTGAGATGATGGATTTGATGGGAGCACGTACCTTGACATTTCGGGAGTTCAGGGCTTGCGGGGCACCAGATTATCATGGGGCTAGGGACCCCATCGCTAGCAGCAGATGGTTGGATGATGTTGCCAACGCATTCCGTACGAGCCAGTGCCCTGAGGAGGAAAAGGTCAGACTCGCTTCCTGTCTTCTGAAGGACAGAGCGAGGGATTGGTGGGAGGATATTGGTCATGCTTTGGGGGATGATGCCACGTTGGACACGATGACTTGGAGCGATTTCTCAGCCAGGTTCAGGGCGGAGTTTTCGCCGATTATTGAGGTGCAGCAGTTGGCATGGGAGTTTCAGGATTTGACGCAGACCACTGAGACTGTGGCGGAGATCACCGCCAAGTTCAGGGAGAGGGCTCTTCTTGTATCGCAGTATGTCGCAGATGAGGAGATGAAGAAGGCCAGATACCATGAGATGTGGAGGGATGACATCAGGGAGTTCGTGAGCAGATCCAGCTGTAAAACGTTGGAAGATATGATTTCTCGGGCTAGAGAGAGGGAAATTGATTTGGAGCAGATCCGGAAGAGGAAGCCGGATGAGGTTCAGGTAGCTACAGGTTCGGGTAAAAGGCCCAAGGGATCGGATTCGAGGTCGAGGGATTATCAGGACCGCAGCCGGTGCGGGAAGTGTGGCAGGGCGCACGGGGGCGCGTGCAGGGGTGGTAGCGGTGGTGAGTCTGGCTGTTTCAAGTGCGGTCAGACTGGTCATTTTAGCAGGGATTGTACTGTTACCACCTCACAGGGATCAAACCTGTTATGTTTTCACTGCAACCAGAGAGGCCACAAGAAGGCCCAGTGTCCCAGTTTGCTTTCGGCAGGACGGGTGATGGCACCTGCCCCTGCAACTTTGAGGATCTCAGACGGCCATCAGGGCCATGCAGAGGCGCCTGCGGTAGGAGGCAGAGCTCTTCAGATGACTACCGTAGAGGCGCGATCAGCACCGGACGTTGCAGGTATGTGATTTCTGTTTTCAGTTCTTTTATTTGTGCATGATTACATTGTTATGGTTCTGCATCAATTTTGGTATGAGTATTGTATTATGGTGTGGCTTGCTTGTGATTATGCTATATGCCATCTGCATACCTTGGATATTTGTATGGTAGTTAGGGGGATGTGCTCTATAGAAGGAGGATACAAAGGATGCAGTAACTATAGCATGCTTGGGAAGGACTTGGTATGTCTCGCTAGATTGGAGTTGTATAGTGTTAGAAATGGATTGGTTAGATCCCTAGCTATAGTAAGCTTGAGTTCCTCAGCAGATCAATTATGGAATGGTAGCAAGGATTTCTTTTGAGTATTGAGCAACAAGGGGTAAGCAGGATCGAAGTGGGGGAGAATCCTCCAATTGTGCCCAGGTAGGAGCACGCAGACCCAAAATGAGTACGTGACCTCCGAGAAGGAAAAGAAGTGGTTCAACGTTTGATGAATTGAGGATTCAGGGTTGGGAGTTTGAGAAACTCCCCATCAGCTAGTGCGTGTGATGGTAATGGTTAGTACGTGGTTGGGAATACAGGTTGTGGATCGCCCGTAGGACTCGAGGGAGTTGGAATGAGGATCTTGAGAGCTAATGGCACATGGGTGTTTTCGTAGTAGCAGTCAGTGGTAGAAAGTGATGTAAGACTACGGGGCAGTCGTAGCATTCACTAGTAGTCAGTGGTAGAAAGTGATGTAAGACTACGGGGCAGCCGTAGCATTCACTAGCAGTCAGCAATGGATGGTGATGTAAGACTACGGGTAAGCCATAACATTCCTTAGTAGCTTCGATAGCGGAGTTGGGGCGAGGCCCTTACCTCCTAGTGATCGGTCAGGGATCAAGAATGGGTAGTGGATGAGAATGATAGGGAGTTTTCCTATTTAGCCCTAGAGAGGTGAGACCTTGGGAGAGGCCGATCCAGGTTATGGTTGGGTGAGACCCGTGGGCGAGTCCCGAGCGAGAGTGATTAGACTAGTGGGACTAGAAGGATAGAGGCGGGTGGGACCCGTGGGCGAGGCCCGTGAGTTTTAGCAGCGCAGGTGGGACCTGGTGGGGACCTTAGTGTCAAGTTAGGGGATCGGGGATCCCAGGATTGTAGTTCCTGAATGGCAGAATAGATTAAGCAGTTATAGGTGGTCGAAGTTTCTTCGGAAGTCGCTGGGAGCGACTAGTGGTGGAGTCGGGACTAGCTACCGGTGGGAGCCGGTAATCCAGACATTGATAGGTTGGTAGGGACCAGTGTGGTCTCAGTTCATACGGAAGGCAGGCAAGGAATAGTAGGATTTTCAGTCAGTAGTACTGCGGGTAAGCAGTGTATGGTGGAATTCAGTTAGTTGAATCGAGGGGTGCTCGGCACCAAATTTTGACAAAGAAGAGTGTCAGTGGTTACTGACGGGGATGACCCGTACTGGAAATACTGGGGGTGATGGAGTTGGTGAAGGATAGGACCTTCACAATGACAGAGGAAATAGTAGGATATGGAGCATCGCCCTAGGAAGGCGAGGGAATCGCGTAAGGAAAGAAGGGGTCAACCCCTATGAGTTCAAGTGCAGTACTCGAAGAATACCAGAAGGATTGTCGGTGGAGTAAGTTGTGTTTCTAAGTTGTTCAGGGTCAGGTTTGACCCGAGGTTTTATCCGCGAGGTTTGTGTTAGTCAGAATCACCAGGGGAAGACCAGCGAAGGTAGGCAGCTGGTGTTGGGATAATTGGTGGGTTTTGGAAGCAGATCGCAGGCGGTGGACCATGGCAAACTTCAAGGACGAAGTTTAGTTTAAGTGGGGGAGAGTTGTAACACCCAAAGTTTTGAAGGCCAAGAAAGGAAAGAAAACCCTAATTTTTAGGGGCGAATCAGCGAGTCCAAGGAGGAACTCGGCGAGTCCGAGCGGGATCCGGGTCGAGGTGTAAGTAACCAAATCAGCGAGTCGGCCAAGTGGACTCGGCGAGTCTGGTCTGTGCGAGGAAAACCCTAAATCCGGGACTTTGGGCGCTATTTAAGCTCCTTATTCTCTCCATTAGGGTTCCTTAGAGCCTCCCTCATTCAGAAAGCGAACCCTAAGTCTCCATTGTTGTGCATTCAAGCTTCCAAGCCATTTTTGGGGTGATTTGAAGGAAGAAGAAAGAGGGGAATCAGTGAAGCTTCAAGGATTGGCTTCAGATATGGAGTTTGTGGAGCCTTTCTGAGGTATTGAAGGTATTAAGTCATTTCCTTCCCTTAGATCTATTTTGGTTGTGAGTTTTGGGGCTTTCTAACCATGATTAGTTGCCCATTCGAGTTAGAAGCCGAATCTGGAGTTGCTACTTCAGATCTAAGCCGATTTTGGTCTTGGGAAGCATAAAGTTCCAGCCCATGAGTTGATTATGGAGCCTCCTTGCCTTAAACCCTAGTTTATGGTGTATTTTTCATAGATCTCCTTCTCTACACGTAAAGTTTGCAACTTTACGTGAGGAATGGGCTTGGGAAGGGTAGATCTACAGTTTGGAGTCCATGCATGACTCAAAAGTCCTCTGCATGTTTGGGATCTGAATGGACTCGGCGAGTCCTTTGAGTGGACTCGGCGAGTAGCATGAAGATTTGGAGGAACTCAACGAGTGGGATGAACAGCTCGTCGAGTCGGATGAAGTTGGGCAGGAACTCGGCGAGTTTGAAGAGCAACTCGGCGAGTTGGTTGAAGATTGCCTTGGACTCGGCGAGTCAGGTCGCGAAACCCCAAACCCTTCGAGTTGAGACTCGAATCAGTGAATCGAATGGAGACTCGGTGAGTTGGACAGGTCAGGACTCGGTAATCGTTGGACTCGGCGAGTCAAGTCGCGATTGGAAGGACTTTGAGCGCATGAACTCGGCAAGTCAGAAGGTAGACTCGGCGAGTAGGGTTGACCTGGGAGGTTGACTTTGACCAGGACTTTGACTTAGACCAGAGTTGACTTGGTTGTCTGTCGGGGGTTAGTTAGACTCAGTGTTGCATTGATTTTAGTAGCTCGGGGAGCGAGTGGAGCAGGAGTTCAGAGAGTTGCCGGGTAGCAGCTAGTGGGTTCATCAGCCAGTTCAGCTAGTGTAGGTGAGTTTCCCTTTGTATGAATGGGTCTACGGCCACAATGTCGGCCCATGTAGTTATGAGTAGAAGACCCGGGGGTTAGCCCTAGGCACAGTATGCTAGTATGATATTCAGGACGAGGTCCAATGATAGCGGGCAGGTGCCCAAGGATCGATTTATGTGATAGTTTACACTTGTTTTCTGTGTGATACTTATACGTGCCTGGTAGGGAGGTGAGTGTGGGCGAGGTCCCGTGTCTCACCAATTGCAGAGTGTGGATGGTGTTCCACATCTCATCAGCATCAGATCAGGGGTGAGGCCCAAGTTAGGGAAAGAGTGAGTGTGGGCTGGGCCCGTATCTCACTATCAGTAGGAGCATGGATGGGGTTCCATGACTCATCAGTAGAGTTCGGTTGTTAGGACCGGAGGGTAGTCAGACGCCCCAAAAACGTCTGACAGTATGTGATGATATGTTTATTTGCTTGCATGATATGTTATGATATATGGTTTAGTTGCTGAGTGTGGGCGAGGCCCATATCTCAGCGATAGTTGAGTGTGGGCGAGGCCCATATCTCCCAGCTAGCGGAGTGTGGGCAAGGCCCGTATCTCCATAAGTGTGGGTGAGGCTCGTATCTCCTAGTTGTCCGTTATATGATTATATATATACTTGTATGTTATGGTTTAGTATCTGAGTGTGGGCGAGGCCCGTATCTCAGAGATAGTTGAGTGTGGGCGAGGCCCGTATCTCCCAGCTAGCGGAGTGTGGGTAAGGCCCATATCTCCATAAGTGTGGGTGAGGCCCGTATCTCCTAGCTGTTCATCATATGATTGTATGGTATGTGGTATGATGGGGGGACTCACTAAGCTTCATGCTTACGGTTTTCAGTTTTGGTTTCAGGTGCTTCCGGTAGCGGATGATGGAGCTCAGGATGATCGCATGGCACACACCATAGATTAGTCAACCTGGGAACGTTTTACTCTGATAACGAACATGTGTTTTGGAAACTATTACTCTAATCATGTTTTGAATCGATGATTTTGCCTTAAGTGATGTTTTATTAAAAGAAATTTTTAGTCTTGAATTTTGGGACGTTACAATGAGTTTAGAAAATATTTGGTCCATTGATGGATGAAAAAATAAAAATGACGCAAGAAAAAATGAAAAGGCATTGGTACAAGGTAATTCCTTTTATTAATGAGTTTAGTCAGATATTCATTAACATAGAAAATATCACAATGGATGGTCTGGTGGCCAGTTAAAGGATGTTGAATAAGGCATTCAAATGTGAGCATGAATGTGAGATCTTTAAAGATGAACCCAAATGGAATACGGGAAACACAAATGATTTTCACACGAAGAGAAGAAAGACTAGCTTGTCTAGTCACACAACATCATCAAATGAAAAAAAAACAAAAGTCAACAATTAGGATGATGAAACTAAAGTCCATCTCATGAAAAGAAACAAGCATCAATGAACCAGCAAGAAAACACGTCGTGAAGTAAGTTGTATGAAAATTTTGATTAACGAATCTAACTATATACGTATTTATGAGATAAGTGAAGTGAAAAAACAAATAAGTATGTTAAACAAATCAATCAAGTCTTCAAATAGAATCAACAGAATAGTTTTTTTGTATGAAAATACTCACCTTCTCACCTTGTATATCATCAAATGATGTGTGACAAGATAAAAATGAAATATGGACTCTAGATTTAATAATATTTATTTTAATTATATTGTTTTAATTTCATTTAATATAATTCCAATATAAAACAATTTTATCATTTACATTTGTTTGAATGATTGTCTGTATGATGATGTGCTACATGCTAACACCGCTTATTCTCACTAAAACTCTTGTTGAATCCAATATTCTTTTTGGAACACCTATATGAAAGGGAAACTGTAACAGCCCGGAATTTCAAGTATTGTAATAATTATGTTTTTGGGGTGTTTTAAGAGGGGACTCGGCGAGTTGGAGCCTAGACTCGCCGAGTAGAATCGCAGACCTGGTCGCGGGTTCGCGACTGGACTCGACGAGTCCAGATATGGACTCGGCGAGTCTGCGCTGTTTAGCGAAAACCCTAACCGTTCAGGTTTGGGACGTATAAGAGGCACTTATTGGCCGTCATTGTTCATTTTAGCCTTCTGAGAAGAACCCTAAATCGATTGTGTGCATCTGGAGCAAGGATTATAGACCATTGTTGGTTATAGAAGAGTGGTTGTGCAAGGAAGAGAAGGGATTGGCTAAAGGAGCAGCAAGGGAGTCACCTTCTGAGGATTGGGGACACAGAGAATACATCATCCAGGTAAGAATTCGAGAATACTCTGCTATGTTGATGTGTTTATGGAATTAGGGTTTGTGGAACCCTTTTGTGATTAGATTGAATGCTACCCTAGTCCCCCAAACGATTGTGACTCTGTATTAGGACCTTTGGAGGTCTAGAATGTCCCATGCCTGTGCATTTCGGGAATTGATGAAGGCTTGGGATTGGAATCCTTATGCCTTAGGTCAAAATGTGAATTATGAATCATGGGGTGTATCGTGAGCACTGAAATGAGGACCTTACGTGGTGGATCAGTCTAGGAAGGCCAGACTTATGAATGGTCGGAGCAGTTCTGACCTTAGAAAGCAGTTTGAGCGGTTGCATGGCATGGACTCGCCGAGTCCGATGAGCAGACTCGGCGAGTAGCTTGAAGATTTACTGGGACTCGTCGAGTTGTTCTTCAGACTCGGCGAGTTGAGTCGGGGTGGCCCCGCGATTCTTCCAGAAGGAACTCGTCGCGTAAAAAGGGGATACTCGACGTGTAGAAAGGGAATCTTAAGGAATCGGTGAGTCAAGGGCGAGTGGACTCAGAAGCGTTGAACTCGGCGAGTCTTGGGGTGACTCGGCGAGTTAGGTCGCGGGTTAAGTGAAGTTCTGAGTATGGGGACTCGGCGAGTCATGGGTTGACTCGGCGAGTAGGGTCAGTCAGGGGTTGACTTTGACCTTGTCTTTGACCAAGGATTTACCAGTGGTTCCAGGGGTATTTTGGTAATTGTTGTCATTGTTTGAGTTCAGTGCATTGGTGACTGTCCAGAGGTGGAGATCGTATCAGTGATCGGAGCAGCTTGAGTTATCTGTTCAGTCGGCAGTTTCGAGGTGAGTTACCCTCACTATATCGCTAGGGTTTATGGCACCAAGGCCGACCCTTTTTACCGGATGGAAATCCGGGAAGTTGTCATTATATGTTACAGGCCGGAAGGCATTACTATGTGGACCGGAAGGTCATGGCCTGGAAAGGCGTATGTATGCATTTAGTATGTTGACTGATTCATAGGGTAATGTTATGATAGTGACCGGCTAGACCGGTATCTTGTTAGAGTAATGCTATGATATGTAATCTGTTGATCGATTGTTGTCTATGAACTACTATATGATTATTCGTTATGTTGTATACGCATTTTATGCTTATGGGCCGGAAGGCAATATATGTTATGGACCGGAAGGCAATATGTTATGGGCCGGAAGGCGATTATGTTGTGTGATGGACCGGAAGGTCAGGGCCTGGAAAGGCGTATATGTGTTTGGTATTCTGGGGGTATCTCACTAAGCTCTCGGGCTTACAGTTATGGTTTTATGTTTCAGGTTCTCAAGAGTCTGTGACAAGGCAAAGGCGTGATCGTACCGTTCCTCGCGTTGGTGTTTTATGAATTGAACCTGGGAAATACTCTGCTAAATAATGTATTGAAAACCTTTTTGTAACAACATTATTAAAATGAGTGGCTTTTGAAAAGTTTTAATTGTTTTGAAATTTTGGATGTTACAGAAACCATTTACATTTTGGGTAAATTACACCATTGGTCCTTCATGCACACGCCAGAGAGTGTGTTTAGTCCCTATTTTCAAAAATTAACTCGGGCAGTCCCTGGTTGTTATTTTTCTTGCACGGTTAGTCCCTATAGACGTTAACCGTTAAATGTTTCCGTTTAAGCTCCCCACGTGCCTTGCACGCAGGGGCATTTTTGTCTTTTCAGGTTTTGTGTCCCTTCTTAATGTTGTTGCACCTTAAAAGCTTACAAAACACTCCCTCCCTTTTTTCCTCTTCTATCGTCTCCTTCGTGTCCTCTCGTTCGATTGATTTCTTCAAACTTAATAACAATGATTGATATTAAATGCAATTGTTGAGCCACTGCAGTGATTCACACATCTTATAGCAAAAGAAACCCTAGGAAACTCTATTATGCTTGTACAGTAAAGGTAAGGGTAATAATTTTAATTTCGTTCTTCATCTTCTCTAATTTTGCCCTAATTCTTGATCTTCTTTAATTGGTTCAGGGACCATTATGCAAGTTCATAGGATGGGTGAAGGATTATGATCAGGACTGTGATTGTATGGAGTTTAGGATGAAACTTGAAGAACAAAATTGCAAATTGAAGTTTTACCTAGTTATTAGCTGTTTTTTTTGTTTAGGTCCTTATATATAAAGTGTAGGTTTAATAATGAAGTTCTTAGTATTTTGTTATGTGTATTTTGTATTGCTATTTGTATTATGAATAAACCTTCAATTCCAATCACAATATGTTGTGTAATCATAATGTGGTGTTCTTAGTTGGTGTTCAAATTTAATGAAAATGTGGTATTTGCAACATATGCAATATACCATTCAATACATGTAGCGTCCAATATAACAACAAAAAGGGAAAAACTTAAAATATCAAAGATGACAATTTACTATTAACAAAAGGGACATCCAAAATAGTAACATAGTGTTATGGCTTACAGATAGTTATCCTAGATAGCAACAAAGTATCAAAATACAAAGCATAACAACAAAGTAATAAGGTAATCAATGCCTAACAAAAACATAATTATCCTTCATGATCATGATACCAAACTACAAGTTCTCAAAATATGGGGCTTTTTCCCTTCTTCCCAACTCCTTTTTTACACCACCACTGCTACCTGTTGCACCTTGACTTGTATATTCTCTTGCACTCTTGTTAACTCCTGCATTGCAACCTTCTACACCTTGTCCTGTTGTATTCCATGTTGTACCTTGTCGTGTTCCATTCCCAGTCTGTGATTGTCCCTTGCAGGTCCTTCAATTATGGCCCACATTTTCATATTTTGTGCATGTTACAAATTTTCATTTTGTGGACACTCCATCATCTTCAGTTGGAGATCTTTTTTTTTGGTCTGCCAATAGGGACACGATACTTTGGTGGTATCAGCTTGGTATGACATGTGCTTTTTTTCCCACAAAAACCTCCCATTAATAGGTTCAACTTTGAAGACATAAATTTCTTTCCAGGTCTTGGGCCAATATGTTGGGTGAACCCATGT